>NW_022196905.1:262829939-262910630 GCF_008632895.1 Mastomys coucha | reverse complement strand
TATTTTGGATCTTAGCCCTCTATCAGATGTGAAATTGGTGAAAATATTTTCCTATTCTGTAAACTGCCATTTTGTCCTACTGATAGTGTCCTTGGCCTTACAGAAGCTTTTCAGTTTCATGAGGTTCTGTTTGTTAATGGTTGGTCTGAGTGCCTGTGCTATTAGTGTTCGGTATAGGAAGTTGTCTCCTGTGCCAATGAGTTCAAGATCATTCCCGACTTTCTCTTCTATCAGGTTCAGTGCATCTGGTCTTATGTTGAGGCCTTTGATCCATTTGGACTTGAGTTTTGTATAGGGTGATAAATATGGATCTATTTTCATTCTTCTACATACAGACATTCAGTTAGACCACAAAAGTTTATTGGCAATGGTTTCTTTTTTTCCATTGTGTATTTCTGCCTTCTTTATAAAAAAAAAAATCAGGTATCTAGGTGTGCAGGTTTATTTCTGGGTCTTTGATTAGATTCCATTGATCAACCTGTCTGTTTCTGTACCAATACCATGCAGTTTTTATCACGATTGCCCTGTATAAGTACAGCTTCAAATCAGGGACGGTGATACCTCTGGAAATTCTATTATTATATGGAATTGGTTTTTTGTTTTGTTTTGTTTCGTTTTGTTGGTTTTTTTGGTTTTTTGAGACAAGTGTAGCCCTAGCTGTCCTGGAACTCACTCTGTAGACCAGGCTGGCCTCGAACTCAGAGATCCGCCTGCCTCTGCCTCCCAAGTGCTGGGATTAAAGGCGTGCGCCACCACTGCCCGGCTGTACGGGATTGTTTTAACTGTCCTGTTTTTTTTTTCCCCATATGAAGTTATGTATTGTCCTTTTAAGGTCTGTAAAGAATTGTGTTGGAATTTTGATGGGGATTGCATTGAATCTGTGGATTGCTTTTGGTGAGGTGGCCATTTTTACTATGTTAATCCTACTGATCCATGAGCATGGGAGGTTTTTCCGTCTTCTGATGTTTTTTTCAATTTCTTTCTTGAAATCTTTCAAGTTTTTACCAACCAAGTCTTTCACTGACTTAGAGTTACAGCAAGGTGTTTTATATTGTTTGTGGCTGTTGTGAAAGGTGTTGCTTCCCTGGTTTCTTTCTCAGTCAGTTTATCATTTGTATGCAGGAGGGCCACTGATTCCTTGAGTTAATGTTGTATCTAGCCACTTTGCTGAAGGTGATCATCAGCTGTAGGAGCTCTCTGGAAGAATTTTGGATGTCGCTTATGTATACTATCATATCATCTACAAATAATGGTACCATGGCTTCTTCCTTTCCAAATTTTATCTCCTTGATCTCCTTCAGTTGTCTTATTGCCCCAGCTGGAACTTCAAGTATTATGTTGAATAAACAATGAGAGAATGTACAGCTTTGTCTTGTTCTTGATTTTAGTGGAGTTGCTTTGAGCTTCTCTCCTTTTAATTTGACATTGGCTAAAAGCTTCCTGTAAATCGCCTTTGTTATGTTTAGATGTGGTCCTTGAATTCCCTACCTAATCTCTCCAAATTTTATCTTGAAGGGGCATTGAGTTTTTTCACAGGCTTTTTCAGCATCTATTGAGACAATCAAATGTTTTTCTTTCATTTGGTTTGTTATAGAGTGGATTACATTGACTGGTTTTCATATGTTGAACCATCTCTGCATCTCTAGGATGAAGCCTACCTGGTCATGGTAGATGACCTTTTGACAAAGTTCTTCAGTTCAGTTTGTGAGATTTTTATTGAGTATTTTTGCATCTATGTTCATAAGGGAAATTGGTTTATAATCTTTGTTGGATTTTGTGTGGTTTGGGTATTGGGGTGATGTGGCCTCATAAAATGAACCTGGCAATGTTCTTCCTGTTTCTATTTTGTGGAATAATTTGAGGTGTATTGGTATTAGATCATCTTTGAAAGTCTGGTAGAATTTTGTGCCGAAGTCTTCTGGCCTACAGGCCAATTGCATGAAGGCATTTTTTATCAGCTGAGGTTTCCTCCTCTTAGATGGCTTTAGCTTGTGTCAAGTTGACATAAAACTAGCCAGGGCAGCCACCCTAAGCCTAGCAAGGAGGTGTTGGTAAAGGCAGATGCTTCTGTCATCTGAATCCTCCTTGATGCTCATGGAACTCACCTGGGACCTCATTGCTGGCTGGGTTTTATTGACAACTTGATACAAGCTAGTCATTTGGTAAGAGGGACTCCTAATTAAGAAAATGTCTCCATAAAATTGGTCTGCAGGCAATCCGTGGGATATTATCCTGATTAATGATGATGTGGAAGGGCCCAGCTCACTGAAAGAGGCACTGCCACCCCCGGGCAGGTGGTCTTGGACAGAATAAGAAAACAGGCTGAGCAACCCAAGGGGGAGCAAGTCTGTAAGCTGCACTCCTCTATGGTCCCAGGTTCCTGCCTTGAACTCTTGCCCCGACTTCCTGCATGATGAATTGTGAACAGGACAAGCAAGCTGAAATTAAGTCTTTCCTCCCCAAGTTGATGACATGACATCATATCACAGCAACAGAAACACTAAGATAGCTTATGTAACTTAAAGGTTTGGGTAGAACATAAAGAAAAACAGGGTATTCTATTTTTCATGAAATTGGTCAGCCACTCTTTCTAATGTGCAACCCACTCAATGAGCCATCTGGACACACCTACACACTGGTTATAAGGGCAGGGGCTGTGGATCCAGTCAGCTGTTGTCAGACTCACAGCAAGTCTGTTGAGTGTAAACCACTGGGTTCAGGTTTTTAAAAAACTTTTTATTGATTCTCTGTGCATTTCACATCATGTACCCCAGTCCCCACTCATCTCCCAATCCCTCCATATTCACCCTCCACCCTTGCAACCTTCCCCCAAAAGAAAACAAATTTTAAAAATCTCACCATGTCACAATGTATCTCACAGTACACCCCTTTGCCCAAACAGCTTCTCTTGCAAATGATCATTGCAGTGAGTCCTTGGTCTGGTTTTGAGGCCTCTGGCTTCTGCCCCACAATCATTCCTGGATCCTCACAAGGACTTCTCTCAGATATCCTGATGTTGCCCTGGAGATCCTGCAGCTTTGGTTCTGTAGGACTGGCCCCTTCATTCACCCCTAGCAGGTATAGATGTTGTAGATGACGGGGTGGGCCAACTCAGAGTCCTGGATCTGGGCCTGGGTGGGTAGTAACTGAGCTGGTCAGCCTGACAGCTCTCCCATGCTCATACCAACCTGAGCCAGCTCTCCAGCAATGCCCAGGTGAGGGCCAGGGCCAGCTCACCCACTCATTCCCAGAAGGGCCAGCTCTACTGTACTGCCCAGGCAAGGTGTGGGCTGATCTCCTGAGTTCTATAGCTGGCAAGGGGTGGGGCCCTCTCTGCTCAGCCCTTACATATCAACATGGCCCAGGCAGCAGCCCAGACTTCAGACATCGCATGGCCTTTGGTGGTAGCAGTCCCACACTGCTGCAGGGCCAGGAACCCAACATGGCCTCAGTGGCTATCTCTCACTACTCTGGAGTTTCTTCTTTATTTGCACACTCCATTCTGCTTCTCTTTCTCATCCATCTCCCCACCACCCATCCTCCTAGTGGCACCTAGGGCTCTGGGTATCTGTGGCCATCTCAGGAGTGTTGTGTCCCACCATGCCACATGGTACTAGGCAATAGTTGCCTCAGGACCCTGGGCTCAGTGTTATAAAGGAACAAATAAGTACCTTTTCTTAAAGTTGCCCTGTGCCATTTGGCTTGGAGATAGGATCTGGGTCTCCAACTTCAGACTCAAACATTTGTTATAAAATGTCCTCCAAAATCCCAGTTGCTGGATCAGGTTGTCCCCCAACTCTGTGGCAACAAGAAAGGAGGTGACGGGAGATAGTCTAAGGGAAATGATGCCTCAAGATATTAGGCTTACCTGAGTGTGAGGCAATATTTAGGCAACTATTTTTCACTAATGATTTTTTTTCCTGATGAGGAAGATGTTGCCCAGAGATGGGACACCATAACCTTGGCTCACTTCAATGCCACAACTCCTAGCTACAGCCAGAGAGTAAAGGCATTGTGACTACTATTTATCTCCTAACACAACTCTCATACGTTGCTTTCATTCATTCAATGCTGAAAGCACAGCTGTGGTAGATCACTCTGTGTGCTGTATAAAGGCTGTCATGGGTTTCTGTAAGGCTTACCTGGGAACTTACAGGTCCTATAGTTTAACCATATGCACACAGGTAATATTATGTGTTACTATTCGACTTTAAAAATTGATTTCTTTTTTTTTTTAATTTTATGTGCATTGGTGTTTTGCCTGCATGTGTATCTGTGGGAGGGCGCCAGCTCCACTGGAACTGGAGTTATGAGCAATTGTGAGCTGTCATGGGGGTGCTGGGGATTGAACCTGGATCCTCTGGAAGAGAAGGCAGTGCTATTGACCACCAGCCTTCTTTTATTAAGGTGTTGTTGCACTGTGATATCTTCCAAACTAAACAACGGCCATCTTCATGACGCCAGATGTGCCAGCTTGCAAAAGATCTTCAAGGTTAGGCTTGCTGGCTGTTGGCTTAGTGATGTTGCTGTGTTGCATAAGATTGCCAGATGTTTTTCCAGAATGGAAAAGGCATCCTAAAACTTAAGCAAGTTACACAAACTGTATAAAAGTCAAAGTGTAATACATTAAGAGCAAATCTGAGCTTAGATCAATGGAGCTGGTGGGCAACCCTGTAACAATCACAAGGACTGGCTTAAAAGGAAAAAGGTTCATCTAATTAGTTTTAAGGTTTGTTTGTGGCAAGCTTTATCTAAGCATTATACAACAGTTAAAGTATAAGACTGAGTAACTGACCTTTTGGGTTTCCTATAACCATACTTGTAGGCCACACTATACTATTGGGATTAAAAGGGAGACTGCTTTTCACCTTGCTCTTCAAGGTCAAGTAGGTTCCAGGGGACTGTACAAGCATCTCTCAAAATGTTCTGCATAGTGGTGGCACACGCCTTTAATCCCAGCACTTGGGAGGCAGAGGCAGACAGATTTCTGAGTTCAAGGCCAGCCTGGTCTACAGAGTAAGTTCCAGGACAGCCAGGACTGCACAGAGAAACCCTGTCTCAAAAAGCAAAAAAAACAAACCAAACCAAACCAAACCAAAACAAAACAAAAAAACCAAAAAAGTTCTGTAACCCTGGGGAAACTACCTGGCCCCTTGTCTGTGGAGGCCATGGAGACCCCACCCAGTTAGCACAAAATGATGTCCAGTCTATGAATAGGACAATCAATAGGAGGAAAATGTTCAAACAAGGCCTTCAACTTAACCTCGCTTAGATGGAAAAATTGATAAATGGTGAGGGTGGTAGGGGTGGGCCTCTAGAGGATCCAGAGGCCAGGGATGAAGGAGAATACATTCTCAACTAGCCTTGATTGATTTTGGCCACTGACACAGTCTTAAATGCCCAGGAAGAATGTATAATCAAAGATTGAAATGACTGGCTTGCTAACTTTACAGTCCAAGGGGGGTCATAAAGTCAGATATTAGGTTTAATTGCATATGAGATGTTTTAGACAATTATTCTCACTAATGAATTCCTTCTTAATAACTAAATAGGGGACATCATGACCTTGTCTTAGCTCAATACTGCAGCCCCCACCTGTGGGCAAGGGAGACAGGCCCACGATTGTTTTAAAAGAAGCTAACCAACTGGTAAGGCCAGACATAGACTTGGATGATCCTACTCCAAGGATTTATTTGCACTGGCCTTCTCCCAGGACCTCCTGGACTGGTCAAGTCCCAATAAAAACCTTGCTCCAGGACCCCAGGCAGGCTTGCAGGCCATCTGGGACCTGGTCCGGCCCTGACAGACGTGTGAGAGGACAGGGGCCCTGCCTGGCCTGAGGGTGAGTGGAGGGGAGGTGCCTGGTCCAGCCTGGCCAGTGCCATGATGGTCCAGCAGCAGATGACCAGCTTGCAAAAAGCCCTGATGCTTGAGCTGAAATCCCTGCAGGAAGAACCTGTGGAGGGCTTCTGGATCACCCTGGTGGATGAGTCCGACCTCTACAACTGGGAGGTGCCCATCTTTAGACCCCCTAACACCCTCTACGCAGGCGGCTACTTCAAGGCACATATTAAATTTCCTATTGACTACCCATATTCACCACCTACCTTCAGATTCTTGGCCAAAATGTGGCACCCCAATATTTATGAGAATGGAGATGTATGCATTTCAATTCTTCATCTGCCTGTAGATGACCCACAGAGTGAACTGCCCTCTGAGAGGTGGAATCCTACTGAGAACGTTAGGACTATCCTGTTAAGTGTAATCTCACTGCTTAATGAGCCCAGCACCTTTTCTCCAACCAATGTGGATGTTTTAGTCATGTTCAGGAAATGGAGGGACGCAAAGGAATATGCTGAAATCATTAGGAAACAGGTCTCAGCCGCTAAGGCTGAAGCAGAAAAGGATGGAGTGAAGGTCCCCACAACCCTGGCAGAGTACTGCATCAAAACTAAAGAGCCTTCCAATGACAACAGCTCAGATTTGCTTTATGATGACTTGTATGGTGATGAAGATGAGGAGGAAGAAGATGCCGACTGTTACGATGATGATGATGATGATGATGATAATTGTGGAAAGGAGGAGTCGTGACGTGTTCCTTCAGTGCCCCTGTACTGCCCTGATGTCTCAGGCCATAGGGAGGGGAGCAAGCGGGGATCTACAGAGGCCACTCAGCAAAAACTTACTCCTGAGGTTGGGAAGCAGCCAGCCCCTGCTGCCTCTTGCTGATGATCTCAGTTTGCTCCTTTATGGACATTTACTGGAGAGAGAGTCCCTCCACAGAATGTCTCAAGTCTCGCATTCTTTCCCTTCCATCACTGTATTGATTCTTTTTTAAAAACAGCCACCACCCCTCAAGCTTGCACCTCATCTCATCTCTGCAGAATGTTCACAGCAAAACACCTTTGTCTGTTTTTAGATTCTTGGAGAATTAGTCTGTTCAAGACATTGTGTTTAAAGCTGGGAGCCCACTGGGGGTCCACAAGTGCTGCATATATTGGGTAGCAAAAGAAAATGGGAAAAAGAAAAAGAAAAAAAAAACAACAAAACCTAAAAAAAAATTAAAAATTAAAAAAAAGTCCAAAAACAAACTTAAAAAAAAAAAAAGCCAATTTGCCAAGGGTTAGCTGCTCCTTTACAGTAGTGCGCGTGCGCGTTTCCTTTACATTAGTGCGCGTGCGCGTGTTTCCGTTCAGCCCGTGCTGGTGAGTTTTGTTCCCTTCTGAAGGCTGGGCTGCGGTGGGCATCAGGGACTTACTTTTGCTAAGTCTGATGAAATGTGCAGCCTCGGTGACACCATCCCAACATGGAGGCTTCAGCGACTCTGAGGAGATATCAGGTTTTGTTTTCTGGAATTGATTGGGATCTAAATAAATATTCATACTTAAAAAAAAAAAAAAACCTTGCTCCAAGATGGAGATGACTTATTTGTCTGTGGGCATCTGAGGAGAGACTCGAGGACCCCCTCAACTTCTTAGTCATAAGGGGATATACGGTCTCTAGAGAAAAGATGCAAGCTGAGTTCTAGGTAAACTCGACAGAGAACCTCAACCACCTTCGAGATGTGAAATCACTGTTCCCCGTACAGGAGCCTGTCTCGTAAGAATCCCCTCTTTCTTGGACCAACACCCCCTCCCCCGTGATAGTGCCCTTTTTGGAAGTCATCACCCCTGCCCCTGACAGCAGTGGCTGTTGACCTCTGAAAAGTGGGGTTGAGAGCCTTTGACAGGGAATGTGACAGTGGGTCCCTGAAGTGATGGTGGCTCATGCTCAGGAGACCTTGTGAGAAGAAATGGCTGCAGGGCATGGGGCTGAGTGTCTTAAATAAGACCAATAGAGGACCCTATAAAATACCCAGCCCAGGCTGGGAAAATGGCTGCTCTTCCAGAGGACCCAGCTTCAACTCCCAGTACCTACCTACATGTTGGCTCACAACCATCTGTAACTCCAGTTCCAGGGATCCAACTCAGTGTTTTGGCTTCTGTACCAGGCACATGAGATACACAGACATATATGCAGGTAAACTACCCATACTCATAAAAAAAAGAAAAGAAAGAAAAAAATTCCCAAGCCAGAGTCCCTATCTCTGTGGCTTGGACTTGTGTCTTTCTTGGATGTTCAGTTCTTTGTCCATCCCAGAGAATGAGCTCAGCAATCCCTTAGATGACCACTAGCCCCTCTGCTGGCTGATGAGTCCAGAGATACCAGCATCCTCCTCCTTCCCTCTGGCTCAGAGCTCAGGTCTGGGCCCTCATCTATCCCTCCACAGGAGTAATGCAAGAGTAGTACTTTAGGATCAAAGATTTCCTGAGGCAGATGAAATCTGAAGGAGAAGAAACCTTGAAGCTAAGTGGGCTGGTGGGATTTGTTTACTAATCCTGAGTCCCAGCCCTCCAACCATGGTTAAGCTCTGGTCATATTTTACAGTGAAATAGGCTTTTGAGGGCTTAGTCTTCCTCCTCCTCCTCTTCCTTTTCCTCCTTCTCCTCCTCCTCCTCCTTTTCCTTCTCCTCCCCCTCTTCTTCTTCCTCCTCCTCCTCCTCTTCCTATTCTTCCTCCTCTTCCTCTTCCTCCTCCTCCTCCTTCTCCTTCTTCTCCTCTTTTTTTTTTTTTCTTTTGTTGTTGTTGTTATAGTGATGTGCCTAAAGCAAGATTGCTTTATAAAGTTTGATTTTGGCTCACTATTTCCAATGTCAGAGCCCAGGTGCTCCATCTAGTGGTGGTTTGTTGCTGGCAGCATCCTGAGGTGGCCCAGCCATCTCATGGAGACAAGGGATGGCCCCATAGCCAGTCTTTTTATAAAAGCCACCAGGATTCAGTCAGGGGCACCACCCTGATGACTTTCTCTAATCCAGATCCCCCCTTCCAAAGCCCTGACTGGATGACAGTCGGACTGAAGTCCTGATCTCTTAAAGCTTCCCAGTGGCCGCTGAATTTCAACACATGGATAAGCATGGTAGAACACAACTGTAATCCCAGAGTGTGTGTGCGTGCATGTGTGAGAATGTGGTGAAAGGAACTTTACTTTGTTGTGAGTCTGAAGACAGCCTGGACTATCCAGGTCAGAAGTAAGACCCTTTCTCCAAAACAAGCTGAGCATGTAGAGCCTGGGGGGAGGTGTTGGGGGGCAGTACAAACCACATTCAAGGCACAGCAGGGGCTCATAGGAACACTTGGCTGTGGCTGGCTTGAGATCAAGGACAGCCACAGCAAGTAGACCACAACCTATCATTAAACAAAACCACTGAGCGACACCAAATCCCAGACCTTGAGGTATAAGAAGAATACTCATGTGTAGAGAGCAGAAAATCAGATCTCTCACTTGGCCAGAGTGCTAATAGTAAAAGCTGAGGCTGGGGCCACATGGGCTGTCACTCATTGTCACTGGGTCGAGGCATTGTGACAGGTCAGGAGGGAGGTGGTACTTCACAAGCTGAGCGCCTTCATTCCTGGAGCAAACCTTTTGTGACCCTGGCAAATTTGGGGCCAACACCTGTGAGCTGCCCCACTGAGCCCAAAGTGTTCGAGACCATTTTGCAGGGCAAGAGAGTGCAGAGACTGCGCCTGTTAGCTCTCTGGAAGGTGAGTGGGTGTTAGATGCTCCCCCCTTCCCCCCCTCATCCCCACCCAAGAAGCTCACAGTGACCCTGGTGTCTGTACCAGGTGCTAATAGGAGGGTGTGGCCTCTGCAATCAGGTCTGATTCTGAGTGTGCTCAAGGAAGCTGGGATGAGATAGGAGAGAGCTCCTTCGTGATCCTGTGCAGCTGAGCAGAAGATCTTGAAAAGGGGCATCTAAGAATCCAAGGCTGTTGTCCTGGCATGAGTGGGCTGAACTGGGGCTGGGAGAGGGGCAGATCTAGGTGCTGAGTCTAACCTCAGAAGTGTCAGGGTAGCCAAACAGCAACAGATCTGACAGCCCAATCTTGCCTGGATCTGACGATCTCCCAAACCTAGTGTTTTGCCTTTCTTTCCTGGGAAATGTCCCCACCTCTGGTTGAGGCTGTTCCTGGTCTGCCCAGCAGAGGGAAGCAGAACCTCAAATTCCCACAGAACAGACCAAACAGTGTTGTGGTGGACTAGGGCGTGTGGGCAGCTGGGATTACGGAAGACATAGCAGCAACACAGTCACTGGGACTAACAGGTGACCAGGCAGGGATGGCAGAGGACTGAAACTAACAGAGTCACCACACAGGGATGAGAAAGGGCTGCAGAGCCCCACGGTCCTTTACCTGGCCACCATGTCTAGGTTTGTGAGGGACTGAGACACTTGAGGGGTCTGTGATGCCACACCATATTTTCCAGTCGAGGATAAGCTCACGGTGTGCATGAGAGACAATTGGATCTTGGAGAGGGGGAGGGGTAGTAGGTTGTCCTCCCCTTCCTGCCTCCTCCCTTCCCAGGTCTGATGGGAGCCCACCGTGGAGAAGAGTAGCAGGGGTAACCTTGTGCTTGGACAAGCTGAGCCACGATCACAGGGACACTGGATGAGACCGAGGACCTCACCTGGGTCCTGGCTGTGGGCAGCTCGAGTCTCAGCCCTCCAGTTTACAGTTGGTAATAACATAGGCTAGTGACTCAGCCATGAGGAGGAGGAGGAGGCCAGGACTGGAGCCCAGGACTACTCACACCCAAAGCCTACCATTTTCCCAGTATCCCCATCACGTCCCAAGCCAGAAGACTTGGCTCTCTGGGAAAGCTATCTAATCCCACAGTTCTTCCTGCTGTGAAGAAATGGCTCAGTATTGACTTACAGGGATTCAGCCAAGCGGGTAAGGAGCTGAGCCCCTGACCCCTGACAGCCTACCTCTGCTCCCACCAGGGCACTGAAGGTCACTGAGAGACAGATGAGCATAGCTATAACCTCTGCTGCACAAGCTGATCTGGACGGAGAATCTGGGCTGATTCCAACTCATGCTGAGAACTCGGGGTGAAGCCTTGCAAACGGTCTAAACGGGGTGTGCTCACACCACCTCTGGAACAACTGACCTCAGCAAAAACTACAGCTTTTAGGGAACTCAGTTATCTAGCTGGGGATGTGAGGATGTTTACAGAAGTCAGGCCATGGAAAGGCCCAGTACAGGGACCATAGCATGGCAGATGGGCTGCCTGAGCCTCTTGTCTGACTTCTCCCTCAGCTGCCCTTGTATATGCCCTCCAGGGTGTGGTCACCCTAGAGGTGGCTACAAACCAAAAGGAAGGATTGTATTGTGTGCACAGAAGAGCTGTGGTTATGACCTGCCACGGACTGGTTTCGTTGCGGAGGACCTCTGGTTCCACGGGATGAGAGTTCTGGTCAGAGTCGACACAAAGAAGTGTGGGATCTGAGTGTATTTCTCAAAAATGGCATGAGGCTTTTACAGTCATTGCAAAAGAGAAAGAGAAATCTGGCAGCTCAGTAGTCGAGGTGCATCTGAGGCCATCTAAAACACACTGGGTCTAAAACAGCAGCCATCTCTTCTGGACTGGTGCAGCACCCCCAGGCTCCGCACGCTGGGGCCCATGCAGCCCAGCCAGGGGCTGCAGGTGCGCCAGCCAGGAGGGTAGAGGCTCGAATCTCAAATCTAGAATCTTGAATGCTGACTGCTGCTCTCTCTCTCTCTCTCTCTCTCTCTCTCTCTCTCTCTCTCTCTCTCTCTCTCTCTCTCTCTTGGCTCAAGGTCCCGCCCACTATGCTAATCTTCTGGGCTAGTAGAGACGTGTCTCTTTCTTGCTAATTCCTAGAGTGGTTCAGCTGTAGTACAGGACTGAGAATGAAGATATTAGTTAAACTTGCCCTGGGATTGTCAATAACCACTCAGCAAACTACAATGCCCTATTCTCTTCATTATTTCCCTAACAATGCCGGGGCAATTAGTCTGAATAGGTGACATCCTTGCGAAATTCCAGACCAAGAATCAGCTCAGCACCGATTAGGATTAATTGGAGCATTGTGGGGGCCAAGAAACATTGTTCAATTTAGTTTGGCTATAACGAAATATTTCTTAGGGCACCTTTGTGCCTGAATAAAGAAAGCATGTGGATCTCTCCACAGACTTTAGCAGAGACCGATCTGGAACACATCAGAACTAGGAGATGTCAGTGATTGACCACCTCAGGAGACTGGCTCTCTGTGAAGCGTACGCCTCAGGTCTATGATCAGGTTTTTTAGACCTGTCATGCAGACACAACTGAAGTAGATGAGTGCTGCGTGACAATGACCCAGAGCTCTGGTCTGTGATCTCGGGCCATTGTGAAGCCCACTGTCACTCTGAGGTTACTACCTGGGTCCCAGGTAATTTGCTTGTCTGAGGGGAACTATGTGGTACCCTACCCAGCACAAGCTCTGAGCATTTCCTATGGGAAATGTGGTATATGCTATGGGCATGTGGGTGACAGTTGGGATAGTCAAGAGGAAGCGTTCATCCTCCAGACAATATTCCAGACAGAATCTGCCTTTGGGCCCACACACCAGCCATTCAGTCCACCAGTCTTTCCATCTGGTTCTTGAGTTAACAGCTCGTCTCGAGGATATATCAGAGAAACCTTCAGCATGCTCCTTCATTCCCAGGCCTTGACGTTCTCTGCTTCTTGAGTGAAGTTTGTTATCAATGCATTGGCACAAAAACATTCAATTGAGTGACTCTGAATTGCTTGCTTCTATGCTTCCTTCTTTTTTGAGATGGGATCCCTGATCTGGAACTTATGATGTAACCAAAGATGACCTGGGATGCCTGATGGCCCTGCCTCCATCTCAAGTTCTGGAATTACCAGTATAGATCACCAAACCCAATGATTTTTCAAAATGAGAGAAGTAGTGAAATTCAGGTGTGGTGTGTGAGACCCACCCTGCAGGCCTGAGCAGCTGTTTGGTTTTGAAGAAACCCTTGACAGAAATGTCTGTCGCTCTGGCATGCTGGGTACTGCTGTTCCTGGCTGGTGGGCTGGGGTGGGAGTATATGCAGATGTTCCCTGGGTGAAGGATGGCTCACCATCAGGGCTCAAGCCTCAGGCACCCTCTCTTTTCCCTAGCTGAGGAGCACAAGACCATGCCCTAGTGAGAGTGGCAGAGGTTTGGGAGGGAACAGAAAACACCCATCTGCAAAGCCACCATCTTAAGGAGTGGCAGAGTGTGCCCTCAGATGGAGAAGCAGGGCCCCACTGATCTCCTTCAGGAAGCTCCACTCTCAGGCCTTGCCTCCAGATATCGCTGCCTTGGGGATGAGGTCTAAACATGTGGATTTGGGGGTTCCTGGCTGATGGCCTCTTCTGGGTCCCTAGTGTGACCTGTCATGACACAGTGACAAGCATGGTATCTAACAGGTGCATTCATGCTTGACTCTGGCTCCCAGACTGAAATCCGCCCTTCCAGATCTAATACCACAGGGTCCTCACACACGTGATGATAAATACTGATGAATTCCAAACCCCTAGGGAGAGGAATAGGAGTCTAGATGCTGGCCACACCACTCCTCAGGGAACCCCAGAGCCACAAGGTTCTGGAAAGTTCTCTGGCCCTTTCCTACCTCCTACAGCCCTACCTTGTCCTCACCTATTCCTTACAGGGGTCTGGCATCTCCACAGACTTGTCCAAGGGCCTGGTTCTTAGGAGCTGGTCTTCTGGGGTCCCTGCCACTTATGGCTGCAAGGAAGCCTGGTCTGTCTTTACCTCCTGGGCTGACTGCTAGGCTGCGGTCCTCTGATCGTGTTGTGAACTTTATTTTGCATTTAACAACGTTTCTGCCTGTCTTCACACCTCTGATGCCTCTGTCTCTGTATGCAGCCTGCTCATTGGGTAAAAGCTGCAAGGTTGTCCAGTTTGCTTAAGAGCATATTCAGTAGTGATTCAATGCCTCCAGTGGGGAGTTCATGGGGTCACAGTCCTGTCTTTGCTCCCTGGGGGGCCACTAGATGTAACACAGGGTCACAATGTCCTCCTCACTCACCTCTCCCACGATGCCCCTCTTGCAAGTGAGCACAGGGTTCCCAATGTGGACTGGCCTAAGGGTGGGCCTAGTGTGCAAGGGGTGGTATAGTGTGCAAGGGGTGGTATAGTGTGCAAGAGTCAGGTCTAGCATGCAAGAAGTAGTTTAGTGTGCAAGGGGTGGGTCTAGTGTACAAGGAGTAGTTTAGTGTGCAAGGGGCAAGTCTAGTGTGCAAGGGGTGGGTCTAGTGTGCAAGGGGTGGTTCTAGTGTGTAAGGGGTGGCTCTAGTGGGCAAGGGATGGTTTTAGTGTGCAAGGGGCAGTTCTAGTGTGCTAGGGGTGGGTCTGGTGTGCAAGCCCAAACTGACCGAGGCTTCTTTACGTCCTCAGTCTCTCCTCAGAATCCCCAAGCCTTCTCTAATGCTCTCCAGCTCTTAAGAGCTGCCATGTGTTAGCTGCTACGAAGGGACTGCTTGCCCTGGTCTCTCCAGAAGGACTGCCATCTTCTCACCACTTCTTGTCACACAAAGCACCACACTGAGCCCTCCCCTGCCTCAGGATGGGCTCAGTCTCAGAGCTAGAGTCTCATGCAGCCTATGCAAATCAACCAGGTTCATGCCTGGCTTGCTAGAGCTTGCCCAGTGCCAAAATGGGAAAAACTTTATGGGTTGTGAAAATTAGAGGCAAAATATCCTCCAGGGGTTGGCCAGTCCTAGCCAGTGTCACTGAGGGAACTCCATGTCCTTTTCTGTCCACCCACTCTTGCCTCTCAAGCTTTCTTTTGTTCCTGTGTGGCACCCTGGTGACGCGTGATAACTCAGTATAAAGACTGGACTCTCTCTCTCCCTCCTTCATCCTTTTACTGGACCTGGGTTGAACTCAGGGAGGCGGTGTGTACCTGCCGTGTCCATAGCTGGAGTTAGGCCTAGGGTAGGTCTAGCCCACTATCCCAAAACCCCTATCCCTGTACCCACTACATACGTTCTGTAACATAGCCAAGGGTAACTCTCACACAGTCTCTTCTTTATTCTGGGGTCTTGTTCTCTTTCTCACCCACCTCACTTTTTATACAGTTCCAAGGTGGAGAGAAGATGACTAGCTATAACTCAGGCCCCTCTCTTGCACTCTAGGCTTTATCTATGGGTGTTATGAGACTGACAGAGGAGCCTTTAAATCTCTCCTTGGCTCAGCTGCCCATCTGTCTACAGCACCTGCAGGTGATGCTAATATAAACACTAGCTGGACACTCACTGGTGTCAGGGGTTCCTAGACAGACCAATAGTTACACACAGGCAGCTTCTCTGACTGTGGAGATGGAGAAACCCAGGCTATTTGCCTGCCAGAGCCCTGGGATGTAGCTCAGCCTGTGTTCACAGGCCTGGAAACTAGGGGGTTCTGGGAAAGTCCTGGAACCCAAGGGCCAGGGGCCAAAGAGCCTAGGGCTCCTGTGCCAATGCACAGGATAGGAAGAGTTCCAGCTCCTAAGAGGTCACGTTTCTGTTCTACTAGAGCCACTGGATGACTAACAGGTACCATCGTATGGAGGACGGTTATTCCCACATGACCTGTCACTCTCAGGACGGTTTCTGCTTGACACATCTAGCATCTTCGTACCTAGGTGAGAGAATATCTAAAATAAGCCCCTTTCTGAAAGGCAGAGATGCGAAGTCACATTCTCCAACAGGGGTGCTGAGGTGTAAGTGTCAGCCACACAGGGGCGCTCACTAGGGCACTCTGAGCCTCAGACTAGGAGAACTAGCCCACCCGCACCAACACACTTCTGAGAACCTCGAAGCTTTCCTTTCCTTATCATGACCTCTTCCTGAAACTATTTTGTTCAGCAAGGACTGGAGCTTGCGGACAGTGGGTATTGTCTCTGTTTTTCTTTTCATTCCAACCGTTATTACAGATTTTCATTCACTCTGCATCCACTGAAGCTTTGGAATCATACACAGTAGTAATGAGACAATACAACGCTACCTAGTTGCGGATACCAGTGAGATGAGTGCATGTCCCTGTCTCTTTGACATGACTGGCTTCTTTGTGGTCCACTGCAATGTGTTTTAATTTGAGGCACTCCTGAGAACCCTGAGCTGCCCAGATGCCAAGGACAAGGACAGGGGGGAGTGGGGGGGGGCTCAGTAGGGCCAGGAGCCACGCTTCCATCCGTCTTACAGCAGCTCAAACCCTTCCAGCACAGTAGTCTGGGAGGCTGTGTGGCTCAGCAAACAGTTCCTTTTCTAGCCCCTGACCAGGACACACAGGGTAGTTGTCCATTTGCTTCTCAAACTCCTGAGACTGATATCCTGCCTCTAGGCAATGGGCCCCATCTAGGAGCAGCATGACTCCTGAGCAGAGGTGCCTGTCCTCTGCCACGGTGGGACTTGGAAGCAGTTTGTTCAGCACCGAGCTGAAGTCCAGACTCTTGGGTTTCTTGTTATGAGACAGTGAGCGTGTATATCTGAACTATTAGTAGGAGGCCCAAGAGACCTCTCCAGCTCAAGGGTAACAAGGGACCTTCTGGGACGTCCTTCAGCAAGCCAAGAGCTCCACCCATGATTTTTCGAGGCCCATGCCTTTCTGGGCCTCACTGAAACACTCAGAGAAACCACCCATGGCTACCCCTTTACAAAGCTCAGCACAGCAGCTGGCTCTAAGTCTAACTCCCAGTGGGACCTCCTGACTACCCATCCTGCAACCCTCCTCCTAGCTCCCAGGCTAGACATTTTAGAAATGTAGTTTAGAGTCTTTTCAGATACTCCAAGGTCCCGGAACATTGCCAAGTTATAAGTTACTGCCTTTGTCTCTCAGATGGCCACAGAGCCAAAATCTTGGTGTCTCACATAATGAAGCAAACACAGTGGGGTCTGATGGCCAGTCCGGTCATGGGTCATGGCCTTATCATCATGGTCAAACTGAAAGGCAACTGGCCGGTGTTTATTTTCCTGGATACGTAGCCAGTCACATGATGGTGTGTTAGAAGGCATGTACAAGACTAAGATGGGTGGGGGAGCCCCAGATGGCTGCTGAGCAGGACAGTGTATTTTAAATATTGAAGTATAAGAAATTTGGTACCTAGAGAGTATGGGCCAAGTATTCAGGGCAGAGTACAGGAAGCGGCTTGCACAGGATCAGGGCAAGTTTAGGCAGTTGCGAGTACATTGTAGGGACTGGCCAGGTATCTAGCACAGCCCAACAGTTCCACGCTGCAAACAATTGTCATGACTACAACAGACTCAGGAGGCACAGCATTAGAGGTGCGTTTTAAGAGGGCAGTGAGAAATGTCAGTATGGGCAAAAGCAAGACCCTGATTCCAGCCCTCGGCCTGGTCCCACACCTTGTAGAGACTAAGAGAGACAGCAGCTGAGCATTATCTATAAAGTATCTTCTCTTTATTTAAGTTAAACAATTTCAAGGATGGTTTCCATCTATAAAATGGACAAAGTACAAGCTCTGTACAGCAGTTCTTTTTTTTTTTTTTAAAAATCAACTGGAAAAAAAATTACCAAACTATATTTTGAATTTGCAAAACATACTCACAGACACCATCATTTTCAGCTTCACGGAGACTCAAGGACCACCACAGAAGACAGCCACCTTTGCCTGTGTGCGCCCAGGGCTCCTGGGAGTTTTTAGTTTTAAAAACAGGAGTGGGAGGGTGGGATAGCCCAGATGACTACAAAGCAATACAAGCTCGGCGAGTCACTTTGGCACTCTGTCATGTAAACATGGCTCACCGATGGGCCCTGCCCACACCCCCTCTGCTTGGAGCTGGGTTGAGTTGGCACCCTGGTGGCCAGACAATCAGATGGTACAAAGGTGGTGAGGCCACAGGGTGGGGTGGGGTGCACGTGTGTTTGGGACAGCCCATGTTGTCTTACATCTGTGCAGTCACTCTGATAGAAGCAGTGCAGAGGTGTCAGGGTTAGCAGCAGACGTTGTGGCTGGACTCCAGCAAACTCCTGCCTCGTCCTTGACAGCTCTGCACCTGTACCTGGGAGTGACAGTCCCCAGAGCCTACCTTAGAAGGTGGACATTGTATGGACTTAATTAGATACATGGGCACCCTGTCTCTTACAATGTATTTCTTGTTTATTGGCAGGGGTAGAAAGACAGAGAGGGTCAGCACCTGGCCAGGCCTTTGCCAAGGGTCCGTGGTCATGGTGAGTACACACATGGAGCTCAAGTAGAAGACACCAGCCACGCCCCCTTTTGGAGCAGGTGGGAGGCATAGCCCTCTCACCTTCAGGCCCTCAGATCACCTGAAACTCTGGTTCCCGAGATCTCTGGGACACCCGAGAGGAACACGGATGATGCTTGCAGCCCACCAGGTGTCACTTCCCCTGCATCCAGGTCACCTCTATGGCTGACACATACCTAGGTCCTCCATGTGAGTGCGCAGGCCTTGTGATCTGACCTCTACCCACAATTCCTGCAGTAGTCTGTGGATATACCCCGGCGGTGTTACCCACACCAGCACTACTGACGCCTGGGGTCCACCCTCAGGCTGAAGGGCTGCTCTCCTGCGCTCTGCTGGCAGCTTAGTTAGTACCAAAGACCCAATATTCAGGGTCTCAAACCATGATGAGCCTAGGGATAGCAGGTGACAGCTGTCCAGTGTCCCTGGTCTGTCACAAGGCAGTAGGGTCCTGCTGGCTCACATTAGTTAGAAGCTGTGGGGTTGAGTTTTCCTAAAGAAAAGAAATCTAATTTTAAAAGAAAACCCAAAGCAATACTTGCCAAAAGAGTTGACCTATTTAGGTTTACAGATGACAATGGGCACGAAGCGGACTTTCTATCCCAGCTGCAATCCCCTCGCTGAAGTTAAACATTGATGTTTGGGGGGGGGGGCAGTGGTTTGGGGATGCCCCTACCGGAAGAGCAGCATGGGCCGGCTGGTGAGGTTCCAGAGGCAGAGATGCACCTTTGCTCTGGAAGCGCAGGCCCCTCTGCATGGCTGCACTGCGCTGTGGGGTTCACAAAATGATGTAGGGAAAGCATAGGGAACGGACCATGATTCTCTTTATATGTATCTCTATTTAGTGTCCCACCATAGGAAAGTTCACGTTCAAATACAGCAAGTATGTCAATGGAAGAGGGGATGTGGCTGGGAGGCCAGCTGAGCCCAGGTGCAGGGACAGACAGGAAATCTGCAAGGAAAGGTCAGCTTTGTGGAAATCATTTTTTTTTTTTCCTTAGACAGGGTCTTGCCTGCCTCAGCCTCCTGAGTGATGGACTTACAGGCACTGGCCGCCATGCCTGGTTCACACACATGATTTCGAATAGGTAAAACAAACAAAATGGAGACTGGTGAGTTCTTGCTGTGAGGGCGCCTGCCCCTGCTCCCTCTGTCCTCGATATAAACATGATTGCTGCTTGTCCACTTGCTCCAGCCAGCACTGGGCTATTCCTCTGCTGGGGTGTGAGCAGGAAGCAGAGAGTGGGAGGCAGAGGGTGCCAGCCTTGGGAGGGACCCTCTGTCCTGAGCCCCAGGGGCTCACTTCCTCTTCTGCACAGCTGTCGGCCCAGCTCAGGCCTCGATGAAGACTTGAGACTTAAGACTTTCAGACCATGATGGAACACTGAGGTATATAGTTTTGCGGAAAGTTTCAGAAACGTAATTATGTGATCACCAAACTGGGCCGGTGTGCGGGTGGACGGTGGGCCCTGAGGGCCTCTTATTGCTGCAGATTGAGTGAGAACTTCCACTGTTGTGACAGGGCCGGGCCACACACCTCCACACTCAGGCCTCCGCTCTTGGCAGTACGGCTATCCAGGCACAGGTTGCTGCCCACGTGTCGCAATTTGGAGTTGCCTTCGATCTGCTCCCACTTCTGCAACAGAGAGGGTACAGTGGGGGGGAGGAGCTTAGGGCAGTGTAGGGTCTGCTGGCTACTCTTGGGCATGCACCTGTTATTTCCACCCTCTTTCTCTCTGCTCCTGAGTCCCCGCTGTCTCCATGCCGCATGCTTCATGTGTCACTCTTTGACCACATGCTACCATCATGATGCTCCTCCAAATGCTAGAACACTCGACCTACTGCAGCCAACAAGTCCACTGATCCACTCTGCCAGGCACAGAGGCCTAAGAGGCTCAAGCAGTCTGAGGCGCCCTGACCCTGTTGTTTAGTAGGTGATATCAACATCCTAAACATTTATGCTTTCATTTTTAAAATCACACGCACTTTCCTTTCTCTCTCCACAGCAACTCTTTCATTAGCAAGGTCTGTGGCTCTAATTAATGTTTTAACATGCAATAAGGTTCCTTGGAGTAAGTATTTCTGAAAATCCCTCTGACATGGTGGAATTAGATTTTCTCACTCTTGCCTCCTCTTCCCCTTTGGCCATGTAAATGCACACATATACGTGCCTGGAAGTTCAATACTCTCCCTGGCCAGACAGTATAGTGCCACAGAGACAGGTCGAGGAGCTGCCTCTCAATGGTGGGCCAGGGTGCAGCAAAGCAGTACCTGCAGCATGAGGCTGACCAGCCGCAAGCACGGGGGTGGGGGTGGGGGGCAGTGGGAGGGTACTACGTGTGCACGCGTGTGTATGTGTGTGTGTGTGCGCGCATGTGTATATATTTGTGGCTCTCTCAGCCCTTGGGATATCTTCCACATGCTCATCAGATGCCAACTGTGGAAATCAGGGGCGGTCACCCTAAGAGAGGGTCTGCCACCTGTACCACCTCCCTTCCTGTCCCCACTGCTGTCAGTTTTCTGGTGTCCCCTTCACTGTCATGGAAAGCATACCTAGTGCCTGACAAAGCATGTGGAGAGAACATACTATAATTCTGGCTCCTGGGATGGGCCCTGTCTGTCATGTATTGAAGCATCCATTAGACAGAGGGTGCTAAGAAAACAATTAAGTCCCTCTTAGCTGTCCTTGGAAGGTGGTCTTCAACACTGGCACCCACCTGATGGGATGCCGAAGTGTGGTGGGTTTACTGGAGCAGCACTCCCACATCCCTACAGATGGAGGCTCGAGGCTAGACTCATCACCCAGGACCAAGTGCAGCCTTCCCTGTCTTAGAAGCTCAGTTAAGGACCCCACAGAGAACACAGAGTGGGTGTTTCTATCTCCTCTTCCTTCTTAAAGGTTAACTTTACCACCATCTTATGGCTGAAAGGCCTGGCTGTGTTCTATCTAGGTGGGCCCAGGGGACAGTGGTCTTCCCTTGTTCAACATTTACAATCTTATTCTATAGGATCTGACTCAACTGCACTAACAGATGTTTAAAGGTGAACACACGGTGGGCTGGGAGCAGGGACACAGCATTCAGGTATGGGAGCAGGGCTTTGGGGATGGACTGGGGAGACAGGACCCTTTGCAAGAATTTTCTAACACCTAGGATCTAAACAGGAACTAGATGCTGACTGTGGCCCCATACCACCAACTGCTAGGTTGGGAACCTGGGCCTCCACTTCCCTTTGTGCAATCAGGTGGATGGAAGGATGCTGAGCTGTGGCTCTGGTGGCCCTTGTGCCTCAGTTTCCCCCTACATCTGTCTTCTGGGGAGGGACTATGGAAAGACTAATTACACTCTCCTGTGGTGGGTTAGAAGGAACTGTTAATGTCTGCACTGTGATTGTCACCGCAGGGCTCAGAAAAGTGGTTTGTCCAAGATTCCAAGAGACTATGCCAGACAGAACCAGCTTCCAAGGCTTGCAATAAGCTCTGGTCCACGGAAGGAGAGATATACAGAGAGGCTCCTCAACTCTCACCAGGGTTGAGACTCTGATTTCACTGTGAGCTCAGAGTAAGACAAGTGGCACCCCCAATGCTCAGCCACACTCAGCCATGCAGTCCAGGGCCCCGCAGCAAGCTGAGGAGGCTGCTATGGCCCTGAACCTCAGGGAAAACATACTACAAAACTGCTAGCCATGGAGAAGATCAGAATCAAAGCCCAAAGTCCACTTTCAGTGAATATGGGTCATTCTGCAGCTAAGTCCATGTGCTCACCCAGGCTCATCTGTTAGCCATTCAGATTAGAATTTTTGTAAAGTTAATCAGGAGAACAAGCAATTTATCAATGTTTTGTTTAAGAAATGACGTAATTTCACATAAAATGCTCTGTGGCATGAGGAAGGAAAGGAGACCGAGATTATGACATGAGACCTCCAGCCGGGATAAACGGCAGTGACTGGACCATAGTTGCGAGGTGGATAAGCACACGGCCCGTCACCAGTGATGCCATAAAAGCCTGGGACCTGGGACGCACCTGTCTGCTGTCGTTCTCCCGGCAGCCCTGCAGTCTGATGAGTGACCCAGGTGAACGGTCCACCACAGTAAGGCACAGGTCCATGTGCTTCACCGACTTCTCCTTTGTCAAGGCCCATTCCTAGGAGAGACCACAAGTCAGGGGTACACCCCAAGTCAAGCTGCAGTCAGGTGGGAAACTTGACTCGGGACTCCCAGGGGTAACTCAGAGCCAGCTGGATGCTCCCAGCTGAGGGACAAAGCTACACCCGGCTGCTTAGCTGGCCTTGGTAACCGTTATGTTTTGGTGGGAAATGTGTTTGCACATGTGGGCCCCAGCTGGCAGGTCTGTTCTGGGAGGCTGGGGAGGTGCACACTCCTGCTGCCTCAGTTGCAGGCCACTCAGGCTGGCAAGTCCAGTTATGATTGACTGACTGTACTCTCAATCCAGGAGCCAAAATAAATGCACCCTCAAGTTATTTCTATTAGTATTTGGTCAGAACAGCAAGAAAAGTTAATACAGAGACCAAAAAGGGCTGTGTCAAAGAGTGACTAGCACTCTGTGATAGCTAACGGTGTTAAGCCCTTTAGCTCAACCTGCAAGTTAGAGATCCACTCAGCCATCAGCTCTAACCCACAAGTCCCCCACATCATTTTTTGAATGACTCTACTTTGGAAACAGATTTATGAATGTAGGTTGAATCTGTAGAAACTCCATAAACGATACATTGTAGCTTTCAGCGAATATCTACATGGCTGAAGTCCGCAGGAACCTGCCGCTGGTACTCACAAAGTGCTGGAATTCTGCAGGAACAGTCTAAGCATCAACACACAGCATGGCTCCTCCTAACTGGATGCTTACCTAACTGGATGTCTCAAGCCTTTGCACAAGAGCTGCATGAGGTGTGTGTGTGAATGCCTATGTACGCGCATGCTTATGTGTGTCCTTTGCAGACAAGAAAATTGGGTCAGAATGCATTTAAATATCCTTGCCTGTGCTTTTAGCAATCCAAACACATGCACATGCATGTGTACACAGAGGACAAGGCTGTCAATTGCCTCTTTGAAACCACACAGATCATGTACAAGCTTGGAAGACTGGGGACAGAGGGGAGTGACGTCACTATGAGTGGCAGTGGCCAGGTAAAAGGTCCTTTGTATAGCCAGAAGGCGGGGCTTCCTAAAGTCACTTAAGAACCTGATTCCTAAGAGTACAGCCGCCCACACAGGGCCTTCAGGATCCAGAAGTGGAGTACTCAGTGAGCCCAGCATTCCACAGGGATACTGAGCTGCTCAGCCCTGGGGCTTCTTTCTCTTCTCTGGTTCCCCTGATCTCTGTGTCCTTCAGAATGGAAAATGGAAGATGCACGGGGTAGTGGTGGCATATGCCTTTAATTCCAGCACTTGGGAGGCAGAGGCAGGTGGACTTCTGAGTTCGAGGCCAGCCTGGTCTACAAAGTGAGTTCCAGGATAGCCAGGGCTACACAGAGAAACCCTGTCTCGAAATACCAAAAAAAAAAAAAAAAAAAAAAAAAAAAAAAAAAAAAAAAAAAAAAAAAAAAAAAAAAGGAAAATAGAAGATGCATGAATGTATTCTTTAAGGGCTACAAAGATTGCCACAAGGCTAGAGGTGATGAGCCTTGCTATCTATGAGCAAGTGGTCTGCTGATGGCAAGACACTGAAACTCAAATGGGACAGAACTCGCATCGCACTTCAGGGCTGCCACTGGGACATGAGGGCTCCTGATTCTGAGAAGTACATAAAGTGTGGGGGGGGAGGGGGCGGGGCAGAGAAGTGGGAAAGTGGGGCTGGGAAGTTAGAAGCACAGAGAGTCGAGGAAGAGGTTGGAGAAAGAGGATCCAGTGAGCCTGGAGGCAGGATGGCCTGATCTTTCCTTGCTGTCTCTATCCTTGCCTTGGAGTGGGACTGTTCCTCTGTGCCACTGCACATTAGCAGGAAGTTACTCATAGAAGGTGTCTGCACTCTGAGTCACTGGGGTAGGCCCTTTTGAAATCAGCCTCGCTTTCTGCCTGTCCGCTTCCAGACTGCAGACATGAGGTGGTCAGCTTCCTCATACTCCCATGCCGTGATGTACTCCGGGGGACGTGAGTCAGAAGGATCCTTCTCTCTCAAGCTTTCTGTCACCACAGTGAAGGGTGGGTAGCTTATATACAGTCTGTCTACTCTACCCACTGTGCTTCCTGCCAGATGTGCCAGGGTGTGGAGATGCAACTCGGTGTCCCCAGTACACTGAAGGCTAGGATGTGGCAGTCCAGGACCCCTCCCCACCACACCTATGTGTGGACAACAGCTGGAGACACACCTGTTTGTGGTCAGGAGAGTCACAGGGACCTCTGGGCACTGAGGGTCTAGACTGTCTTCATATGACAAGTGTGGGAAGATGCTGGTTGGCTAGGAAGGTCACATGTGGATATTGTGTACTTCATTATTTTAAAGACAGGTAATACACTGAACCTCAAAACCCTGATTTGTCTATGCACGCAGCAAAGCTACCTTGTCCTTCAGCAACTTGAATTTGTAAACTGTCTAAGAATGCTTTTATGAGTGCCATCCTTTAAAAAGTGTGGCCATCATTCTTTCATTTCCTACGTGCTGCTGAGGCGCAGCTGGAAACCAGGTAACAGTGCCCATCCCTGCTGCCTGCACTGTGCCGCTTAAAGTTCCCATCCTTGTGGCACCTGTCATGGTGGGGACACCTACTGGTGTCACCTTTGCCTCTGGATCCCCTCCAAGCACTAGAGTGCCAGCCACCAACCACACATGGCAGCTTGAATTTAAATTCGGTAGAGTTAAATACAGCTGAAGGCTTAATTCACAGTAGGCACATCTTAGGAGCTCATGTGCATAGTAGGCGCCTGCTAGCTGTAGTTCTACAACATTTCTAGCACTGAGGAGGGGGCTCATGGACCCCAGTTGGCCTGAAGTATCCCAGGTTGAGTGGTAAATTGTGCCAATCACCAAGCCTGCCAAGGATCAGAACCCAACATCGGCTGGTCTTCACCATCAGGCACTTATACTCCACCTGAGGAGGCCGAAGCTGAGCGCAAGCTAAGCAGGGACCGAATCAGGCACAAACATGGCTGCAGATGTAGGTGCAGGTGCATGGTAGTGGATTCAGCAGGGACGACAGAGCTGGTGGGAAGTCGTAGCCTAAACAACAGGTGCTGAGTATATCCCTCACCAGCACAGCACAGCACAGCACAGCACAGCCCACAGCTGATGAGCCAGCCGCTCAAGGCATCATTCAATACCTGCAACATCCCAGCTGGTTCTGAGGCTGCTGGCAAGGCCAGAGCTTTCTATGGGAGTCCAGGGCGTCGAGCTGAGGCCTCTGGGTCTGCTGGACAAGCATGCTCCCTACCTACCTGGTTTCCTCCAGCGTTGTGACACTCATAAATTCCAACAACTCCATCCGCAAAGTGTCCCAAGGTGTCTAGGCAGTTGGTTCCCTGCTGTAAGGCCCCAAAAGCTATGTCCTGGTGGTCTGGAACCCTGCAAGGCATTCATTGTAAGAGCCCTGGCCACCTCCGCAGCCCTGTGCTTTCTGTTCACCACGGCCTCTGCACATGGTCTCCAATTAGACAGCAGAAACAGGACAGCTTCGTGTCACCCCAACATGATGTGGCCCTAGCCTCTGGATTCCTAACTCTTTAATACTGTTAAGTGGGCCAGGCATGATGGCATATGCCTGTAATTCCAGCATTCAGAAGCTGAGGGAGGATTTCTGTGAGAGTCTGAGGCCAGCTTGGGCTACTGAGTGAGACCTGCCCAGCCCTATGCCCCCATCTCAAAGGAATGGGAGGAAATGGGAGATGTTTTCTCATGTTCTGGTAAGGGAGTGTTACAAGTTGGGTTGTTGGCTGTCCCTTAGAAAGCCACACTCACAGGGGTCACATCTGGCCCTTCATATTTCTCAACAGACGAGACCTTGCCCAGTAGGGCACAGCCTGTGGGATTTGTTATGTGGTCCAATGTACACAAATGGATGGAGTGTATGGGGAGCTGTGTAAACACACAGGAAGGAGACAAGAGGCACTGGCTGTGGTCTCCTGATGAAGGGCTGTCCTCTAACCCTCAACTGGTTCTCCTGTGTGGAAAGATGAAAAGGGCGGGTCCTTCAGGATGAGAATGACCTGGCAGCAACTGTGATCAGAGGCCTGCTGGTCCTCCACCAGAGCCATTGGCAGCCCTAGGACAGAGCTCCTGCCAGCTTACAGGGAAGAGCAGCGTTGGGGCAAGACTCAGCAGAGTCTGTCACTCACCCTCCCTCCCGTAGGGGCTGGGATGCCACCACAGTCACAGCCAATGCTGCTCTACACTAAGAAGGCAGGAGCAGCTGAAGGGAGCTGTGGGGAGAGGAGTGTGCTCACGGGGAGATGGCCTCTGTCTCACTAGTCCACCTCTTAAGAAGGGGACAAACCAAACTGGGTGCTCTGGGATTCTCCCAGGCTCACACAGAGCAAGGGTAACTGCAAAAGAGGGGGCACCTGTGGGGTGGGACTGTGCTCTCCCTGGTAGGCAGCTCCCAGTCTCACTCACAGCAAGCATGAAGCTTCTGCGGCCTCCTTCTTCATAAGGTGCACTCAGGCCCCAGGACTTACCTCAGCTCGGGGTAGACGTTGTCCAGGTACCACTTGAAGGGCTTGCAGCCTAGCTTTTTCCTGAGCTCCAGCCTGCTCTGAATACTGGAGGAAAAGAAGATACATTTCATTTCTGAATGCTGGGAGAATAGCTGGCCTACATGGTATGGCATGGCCTGACCAGCCTGGGGGGGGGGCCCATGACTGGCTCACTTCCCACCAGGATGTGCTGGCACAAAGTGGAGGCCACTGTTGACACTCCCAGGGTCTCCACTAGGAGGACAGGGTAGCAGCTATCCCCACCTCTGCCAGGGTCCCCATTAGAAGTATAGAGGGGTGACACTCACTTCCCATAGGGCACGTTTCGTGCAGAAGGCACCGCTGCGTAGTAGAAATGTTTGTACTCATCCATCCAGACCTCAGCTGCCCGGCGTGTGTTCCTGAAAACAAAGTAAGCTGTCCTGAGCTGTAACTCCCATCCTTTCCCCAGAGTCACTTGTCCCTGTCTGTCTCCTGGAGTGTGAATAAGGACAGTGCCTTGAGAGTGGCATGGTGCAGCCACAGCTACCTCAGGGTCTGTGGGAAGTGCTCAGCTGAAGCACCATCACTCAGCATGAGTCAGCCTGGAGCAGGATGGCACGGACATACTGACAAGACATCCCTGCTGCGCCTCAGAGAAGGAGCCTCTAGTGGAGAACGCAGCATGAGACTCTGGTCACCCCGGATTTCCACAGCATGAGTGGATATGGCACCACTGGGATGCTGGGAAAGCAAACTAGGTTCCCCTAACTCCCTTTGCCCTTCCTCTGAGGTACCATAACATGTAGATTAGAAATGACAGCATGCATGCCCCGGGTCTGGGGAGACTTGCTGCCCTCAGGTCTAGTACATAAAGAGAGCTTGCTTCCGAGACAGTTAGGAAGGGCCACCGTAAGCATAGATAGCTGCAGAACCTCTGCTCAGTTGAGGGGAGACATGGCCTACCATGCTCTTCCAAGACGAACGCAGCAGACGGTGGTCACCCTGGAGGTGAATCACTTTCTATGCAGTAATGTCTTTAAATGCTGAATCTGTCACACTGTCCAAGCTGTAATTACTAAGTCCATTTCCACCTGGGGCCTCTGTCTTCCCCATAAAGTGACAAATATTCCTGTTGTCCAAGAATGGGGGAGGGGCAGACTGTTGTCATGGAGAGACAAGATGCTGTAAATGTGCTCATCCTTGGACTCCTGGTGCCAACCCCAGAAATTTACCTCAAGGTTGATAACCAGGAATGACATGCATGTGGAAATGTCCTCATTTCAGGATATAATGGGAAAACTAGTAGCCCTGCAGGGTGGCTGTGGAGCACACCCTCATAGACTTGTAGGTCTGTGTGTATGACTGACACAGACCTCTGGGCCCCAATGTGTCTGTGAGGAGCAGATTGATGAGATCCAGAAGGCTCTGACCTGACCACTGGGCACCTTCCTAGGCACAGTTGAAATATGACTATTACTGGGTAATAAAGGTAGGGGGTGGAGCCATACCCCTGGGGCCGTCCCTGCCCTCCACCTGTCCCAGTTAGCCCAAGTTCTCATCCCCACGGTGCTGACCAGATGAGTATTAGAAGCATTTTGTCTGGCTTATGGGTTTTGCTGTCTGCTCCCTAAGGTCCAAATCCACGCTATCTGCCCCATGAGGTCTGACACACAGGTTTTTGCTTTTTTTTAAGACAGGGCCTCACTTGTGTAGCCTTGGCTGACTTCAAACACTCCGACATCCACCTGCTTCTGCCTTCTGAGCACGGGGATTAAAGGTGTGTGCTACAATGTCAGAACTCGAAAAAATCCCTAGGAAAAATCTGGTTGGACCAAGCAGCTTTTCAGTTTTGGTTTGTTTCCTAACATCTGTTGCTGATTGGCAATCAATCAGTAATGAGCCTCAATGTCTTCTGGCTGGAGTGCAGTGTGACCTGCCTTCTGATACGGTTTCACTGTCTGCTCCCCCAGAACTCAGGCTCAAGTTGAGTTGCATGAGATGACACTGAGAGGCAGGAGCTTGAAGCAATGGCCGGGCCACGGGGCTCTGTTGTCACCAGACTGGAACTGTTCCTCTGTGCCTCATCCTCATCTCTTACCCTTCACTATGTGGGGCATCAGGACGGCCCTTGGCAGGGGTTGACACCTTGGTCCCAGACATGTCAGCACCCAGACAGCTAGCCAGCAATGCCGCTCTTTGTAATAACCCAGCCATTGGCACTGGTTACTGCAGTACGTGATGGGCGAATGCAACCCTGTTCTTACCACCGTGATTGGCGATACAGCACAAACCCAGGCTCTCCCTCTGAGGTTTTTGTAACCATTCCATGGTAGTCTTTCCCTGATGTCCCAGTTAGGATAACTCCAGCTATCACCCTCCCCTGCCCCCACCCGCCCCCCATAATGTCTTCCTGAGACCTCCATGGAGCACGCTGAGATGGCTTCTCTCACTGGAATCCCATCTGGCATGCTAGCCACTGTTCCTTTCCTCAGCTCAGGGGCCATGCCTGTCAAGGAACACTGTCTCCACACAGTTCCAGGGTCTTCTGAGCAGACGGCAGACATCTGGTCTGGCCTGTCACATCTTACCGGGCAAAGACAGTGCCACTGCCACCGGGGAATGTGTAGGGGTGCTGCTTCCGGAACACGTGACCCACACGGCTGCACGGGATGATCTCCAGGCTGCCGCCGCACTGCCACACTCGGAATGAGATCTCTGATAGGAAGGGAAGTTGGCAACCATCAGAACTCATAGGTGCTGTCCCTGTGGTTAGCCACCTACCACGCCTCACTTTCAACTGCTGGGGGAAACCCATGAGGGGTGCTTCTCCAGAGCAGGATCTGGAGCTTTTATAGAGGAGACACCGGATGCATCCTGGACAGGCCATCTCCAGAGCACACCCAAGACTGAGCATGCATGAGTTCTTGTCCCATTTGAGCACTGTGGGACAAGAGGTCTCCCAACGATGACTCTTGGTCTGAAAGCAGACACTCGCAGACTAAGACCACGTGTGTCCCAGCAGCTGTCAGCTGGAGGTGCGCACAGACCACCGTCCTCCATGCCACTCGCTGTACACTGACTGAGTGCCAGGTGCACTGAGCTTCCCTTCAGGGAAAGAAAGAGTCCCTGCCTATTTCTCTCATGTATCAGCAGGTCCAAATGTCAACCAAGTTCCCAGGGTGGTAACTAGGGACAGTCACCTATCCTAACCTTAGCAAGACACAGAGGAGGCTGGTTGACTATGTCTGTCACTCAGTGCTCTCAGGTCCCTGAGATGTGGCCTCCTGAGCCCATGACACACGTTGGCCCACGGGGTGGCTCCAGCCATTGGAACCTACAGTGCAAGAGGCTCAGGGACCTTTCAGGTTTACTACCTCAAAAACTGTTCTTGCTCACAAAACTTCACCCAAGCCCAACACTGCACTGAAACTTGGAAAGGAGCTGGACTCTCCACCCCTCCCTTCTCCCCATGGAGCCAGAGCTGGAAGTGGCTTGTATCATGCTGGGCAGAGCTGACCTACCAGATGAAACGTCTCTACCAACTTCAACTTCAAAGGACACATTCGGATGACGGGCTAGCTGAAGCTGCTCTTTTAAGCCAACAGAAGCTATCAAAGTCTCTGTCACAAGAAAACCCACTCAAAGTGACAGCGACGTGGCTTTCCCTCTTGTCCTGGCCCCCTCTCCTCCCAGGGCACACCTGCATAAGGACGAAGGAAACCAAACTCTTGATAGTGAGAGGAGTCAGCTCTGAATGACAAGCACTTGAAATCAAAGGTGGCAAGTAAAACGGGAGACAAAGACTGAACAAGCTAAGTCGAGTCTTTTCATCCATCACGCAAGACACTTGAGGCGCCTGCCTACGCAGATCGCCACCTATAAAAGCATCTATGTTTCATTCCTGGGCAAACATGATCTCCAAGGGTCATTAAAAAAAAAAAGAAGAAGAATTATTCCTAAAAGTAGTGGAAAAGGGTCTGAATATCAGAGCCCATCCATGTGACATGCATTTCATTCAGCCAAACCAGCAGCTGCCTGACCCCATTATTATCCTACAGTTAACCAGAACCCTGGAAATGGCTTATTTCTTAGTTTTGGAGGCATGTATTCAGAACCCCCAGGTCAAAGGTCAAAGGAGGTGACTGAATCTGGTGTCTGTGCAGGGATGACCCGACAGGAGGCACATGTCTTACTGTCATCCTTGTGGTGAGGTGCTCTGGAACACGCACGCACGCATGTATGTAGGAGCTGGTTTGTCCACTGAGTGGCTGGCTGCTCTGGGCCTCCCTAAATGCTGACATGACACCCTGCCTCCCACACTTTACCATAGTGGAGTTGGGGCCTGAGTGGGGTGGGGGAGGGGCATACATACCCAAGTTCTCTCCTCCCCACACATCCATCATCATGTCGTACTTCCCCAGCTCTTCAAAATAGAGCTTGTCCATCACAAAGAGGCCACCAGCGATCATCGGGGTTCTGAAAAGACCAGGGGAATAAGGGCAAGGTTAGACCACACCACAGGCTGGACCTCCATCCTCTGCTGTACTCTAAGGGGTCTTTCATTTGCCCACTGGCCTCTAATCACTGCTTGGGGTCCCACAGAGGCTGGGATCCTTGGCTTTTACATGCCTCAACTTACAAGGTAATTCTAAGAACTGCAGAAGTAACTAACACCTAAGGCCAGAGCATACAGGTCCACTCTGCTACACACAGCATTCACCATAAACAGGAGCCCACACAGAACCAGCAGAGATGCCTTGGAGGCTAGTGACGGAGGCAAAGGACCTAAATTCCCTCACTGTGTGACCTGGTGGCAGATGATGGCCCAGGGGAGGCCAGGGACAAATAGGGTGGGCAGCACAGAGCCCCACTGTCCTGGATGCACACTGCAGCAGGGGCTGGAGTCTGGGCTCTCCCAGGAGGGCTTCCTGAAATAGGCCGCACTTACTTTATAGGCGCAACTGGGTTTCCCTGCCGGGATCTCCTCTGCTCTGGTGTCATGTAATCCCACTTGAACACCAAGTTCCAGTCAAAACCTGCCAGCCCAGAAAAAACCGGCAATGAGAAGAGACAGTCGCTCAAGTCCAGCTGTCTCAACCTCGTAGCTTGACAATGAGCTCATGTGGATAGAACTCACTGCCAACCAACCAAACAACCACAATGGGGAGAAGAGAAGGATGGGGGTGGGGGGAGGAAGGGAGCAGGGGGAGAGGGAGGAGAAGCGGGTGGCTGGTGGGTATGGAGCACAGTGAAATCTTCCCAGCCCTCCAAAGCAAACAGGGTTCTGAGTTTTCTTCTAAAAACCCCAAACTACAGGTACGTCTGTGTGTCTGTGTATGGTTATGTGCACACGGTGCTGGCGTCCATGGGGTCAGAGGGTTGGAGCCCTCGGAGCTGGGGATACAGGCTGCCTGAGTGTCAGCTGGCCTGTGAACCAGCTTTCCTGCTCCTCTAACCTCTTTTAGTTTTTATTTTTTTAATGTAGGATATAACAATATAGCCCAGGCTGGTCTTGAACTTGTAGCAGTCCTCCTGCCTCAGCCACCTGAGTTCTGGGATTGCACACATGTGCCATCATGCCTGGCTGGGACTTTCTAATCTTCACACGTAAGAACAAATGTGAAACATGGGACTGGTGCCTGTGTGATGCCACTGCACCTTTAAGGGCTGTGCACACAAGCTTGGGGACCTGGGGACAGGGCTGTGCACACAAGCCTGGGGGCCTGGGGACAGGGCTGTGCACACAAGCCTGGGGGTCTGGGGACAGGGCTGTGCACACAAGCCTGAGGGCCTGGGGGCGAGCGGAATCATAGTTGGCTCCCAGAACCACATGCAGCATGTAGTGCTTCTGTGGGACTGACCCATGTTTCTTCAGGTCTGGACCAGGACCTTTCGGGGCCCATAACTTTGAAAAACTGCTCCCACAATGACCTAAGAGCTTACATGCTGAGTCTCACGGTGCAGGCCTGTAATCTTAGCAGTGCTCATGAGAGCTGCTGAGACAGGAGGAGCTTGGGTTCTAGGCCAGCTTAGCTCCCTAAGCCACCCTACCACTTGCTATTTGTGAGATAGGAGCTAGACTAGGGAACGGCACAGCCTGCTCTGCGTTGTGTGCAGAGGTGCCCCCACAGTAATGTCCACTGCAGTCTCCCTCCCACCAGAGAAGCCTCAACACTTCTTAAGAAGCAACGGAGAAGCCTCAACAAATTTCTCTTGGATCCCTGGAGGGGACCAGAAGGTAACATTTGTAGGCTGTGTGGCCCTACAAGACACTGGTCCATTCACACAAAGGCCACCCAGTGGTGAAGCAGGCTGTGGTTGGGCTGCTGGGAAGGGAGAGGCAGTGTCCAAGCTTGAACACAAAGGAAGGACCGGTGCCTGGTGGGTGGGCGGTGACAGGCCAGCAGCAGGATGGCAGGACTCCAGGCTGGCTGGGCATGCAGGCTACAAGAGGAAGCCTGGCCCTGGCAGAGGACACAGAGACAGGTTCCAGGCCCAGTCAGCCAGTCCTTGGCTCTACAGGGTGTCTCAGGGACCGTCTCTTGCTGATCCCAGCTCTGGAGCCTCTCAGGCCAGCACATCAATGGGTAGAGGCTCCTCTGCTCCAGTCGAGGATTCCCCTAGCTTTAGCAGCAGCTCAGGGAGAGAGGAGGAGACAGTGGAAAGAGTGTGGGGGTGGGGTTGCCAGGGAAGCAGGGCCTGTCCTTTCTGTGAGGTACCAGCCAGGACCCACACCACAGAGCTCCGCTGTCATTGTCACTGCTGACCATGGGACAGCAATGGTCAGAAGACCAGCCAGGCAGAACAGGCCAGCAGGTGGAACAATCATGGACACCTACCACCCTTGAGGTCGGCAGAGGCGCCCACATATTGGAAGTTATCCATGTTGATGACATCGATGATGGGGGATACAACCCGGGTCCTGTCCTGAGGGGGTGCATGCAGAAGAAGGAAAGATACTTGTAAGTGATGACCCCAGCAAAGCAAGAGCTGCCACCCCAACAGACACCACTGTCCCAAGGTATGCAGGGCGGTGGCATGAGAGGGGACAGCCGACTGGACGCTCTGCTGCCTCTTCTCCCGGTCACAGACCCGAGCTGTGCAGTGGCCCTGAGTCCTGGATTTCAACCGCGGGGAGATCTCAGTGTCACAGAACTAAGCTCAGCCACATCATGCCTGTCACCCTCTTGTGAGCTGCACCAGCGAAGCTCAGGAAGGAACCCGTGGCTGAAGTGTCTACACGACAAAGCCAGGAACGGTTTCTGGGCACAGGTGGCGTGAGAGGAAGTGGGCGCATCACCTCACAGCAGCTGACTGGAGTTTCCATTTCCGAACTCAACTCTGTGATTGTACCGACCATGGCTACTTCCCACAGTGCCACTGTGTAAGGGCAAACATGAGGGCTTTCACCTGCTCTGACCTTCCTTCTCAGTGCTGCCTCATGCTGACTGTTCATAAGAGAGAGAGCATGTGGCCCTTGAGTTACTTAGAGAATGCTTGTTAGCTGAAGGGCCCGAAAGTTCAGCAACAGGATGAGCAGAGCTCAGAAGCACTCTCCAGTGGTATTACAGAGCCCCATCCTGCCTGCTTGCAGGTTGATGGGGAAACAAGCTCTGGGCTATGGAGACTAGAGCCTCGCTCAGTAGCCCACCCTCCTGCTCCCATCAGGCTGGCCCTGGATAAGTGAGATTAATCTGCTTTATACTCCTTCTGATGAGAAGGGAATCATAGGAACCCATCACGTTGGTCCGCTCCCTCTCCAGCTGGCCAAGCTGGGGGACACATGGCAGAGATAGGAGGGGCATGGGAGTGTGTGTTGGAGAGGGAACTGGCTGAGCACTCGGTGGCAACCCTGCCTCCTATGTGATTCCAGATGTTGCTGAAGAACCCTGAAGCCCAGTCTCCTTACTCATCAGGTAAGGGAGAACACCTAGCGTGCCACCTGAGACCAGTAAAGGGCTGAAATGGGACTTCTAGCAGCTCTTGGCTGCTCAGTATTTTGTGACTTGCTGTTGCTACATGTGCTACGGTGGCGGGCAGAGCGTCTCATCCTGTTTCCTTTCATTTACTCCATCGCCCCCAAGGAAGCACTTTCATAGCAGCAAGGAAAAAAAGTCAATAAGACAAGCAGAGGGCAAGAAAAATAATACTGGGCTAAACACAGTACCAGCGCAGACACTTCCGGAAGGCAGAATGTGCCCGAGCATGGCCAAAGGTCGTGTGACAAGCTCACCAGGGCACTCTGCTAGCTTGTTTGCTTCTCTTTGTAGGCCTAGAGCAGCTGGTTAGTCTGTCCTTAGCCAGGTCAGAGGAGTAGCACTGCACCAACCGGGCCTCCTACCAGACATCCCACCACAAGGCACTCTTGCCACTGGGCTATCCTGCTAGCCACATATCTTCCCCCACACCCTTGTGTGCATGTGCATGAACATGTGCACACATGCATGCCTCTGTGTGTGTGTGTATTTGCATGCAAGTATGTGTGTGTGTGTGTGTGTGTGTGTGTGTGTGTGTGTGTGTGTGTAAGAGAGAGAGAGAGGTCTCCCATGACCAGCCACATCATCTTGCCAGGCCTCTGCCAGCTCCATAGAAGCTGTCTTTGGTTGCAGTGACAGTTCTGCACTGATGGGACATCGTGAAACAATGTCTGGGGCATTGCATCCTTCCTAGTGACAAGAAAACTCACAGCCAGTGTAGGTAGCACACACCCTCTGTGTGACAGGCTCACCTCAGCAACCCGCTCTAAGAGCGGCTCCAGCCATCGCTCGTTACACTCGCAGTGACTGTCTAGGAAGGTCAGGACCTTGGCCTGGGCAGCATCAGCACCCCGGACCCGAGAGCGCATTAGACCTGTGGAGAAAATTCAAAGTGCATGGGGGTGGGAGCTCCACCTGAGAGCTAACCTGGCACAGCCAGCAGCCCCTGTGCCCTGTTGCAGAGGAGCTGTTTGTCAGCTGTGAGTGAACAGCTTAGCAGTCAAACAGCTCATCAGGTGACAGGAAAGAACTTTCCCTACCTGGCTGGGACAGCAAAGGTGTCACCATGCCCTGAGAGCTAATGGTGCCAGGTCTGGTGAGCCTGCGACGGCATCGCAAACAGTTTTGTCTTCAGACAACAGGGCATCAAAATCAAAATCCTGTGTGGCTGTGATGCAAAATCAGGGTCATTTTTGGCCCCATTCTACACAAATGGCTTGTGATCAATTTTAACAGATACTTCATGTACATATATAGTCTTATCATCAGCCATGTACCAAGCCTAGAAAAAACCCTACACCTGGATGGGATTCAGCTCCTTACAAAATGAGCAAGGACAATTATTTTAAGTTCCTGTATATACAAGAAAAATGGATTTTCAATGGCTCTTATTAATTGTATGCTGCATCAGGGTAAAAAGACAAGATTTCCAACTCCAAGTCATTCAAACTGCTACAACTGCAGAGCTGAACATAAGTGGGAACTGTATGAAAGGGCTTCCGAGGAGTCACTCAAAGAGGAAACTAGAGGGGATTCAATGCCTGAGAGCGGCAATGGCGGAGTGAGACCCAGGTCTGCAGGGCTTGCCCTCTCTTCCCAGAGTGCCCTCCCCTCTGCTGCAGTGCAGTCCTTTCAGCTTGAGGTGTCAGCAGACCAAGGGCAGGACTTCTACTGTGGTTGGAAAGGGAAAGAAGGCCCGGAAACCTGTGGCCAACAGCTCCTAGCTCAGGTGGCTGCAGGAGCAGAGGAGCCGAGGGACAGCCACAGCCAGAGGGGCCAGGGCCTCAGATGCTCTCTACTCCAATGGGTGACACAGAGTTTGGGATTTGAGCCTTGCCAAGCAAACAAAGTTTGGAAAACACCTCTGTCTACCTACAGAAATCGCATAAGGATCACAGTTAGAACAAAACTGTTTTGTAAGTAAGGGATCTGCCCAAAATGCACGTGTGCAAACCAAGTGCAGAGAAGTACCTTCATCATGTGTAGGCCCAAGTCTTCAGTGTCTGACTAAGATGTTAAGCCCACCCCTCTGCCCACAAGCTCACGTGTTAAAGCCTCAGTCCCCAGCTGGGGGTGCTGAGACGTATGTGGGCAGTAGGGCTGCCAGTCTTACCAGTGAACAACCCATCCTTTCTCAAACTCGGTGGTACTATGGCAGACGGAGCTGGTGGGAAGTAGGCAGGGCCCAGCTGGAGGACATGGATCAGTAGAAGGGCACACTGCCCAGCCCTGCATCTCCGCTGCTTCCTGTGTGCCCTGAGGTGAGCATCCCTGATCCACTGCGGTCTTCTACTCTTCCGTGTTAGATCTGACCTCAGGCCTAAGTGACAGGACCAAGGCTCACAGCCCTAAGCTATGAGCCAAACGAGCCTCTCCCTATATGCTTCTTTCTCCAGGTATTCTGTCTCAGAGGGGAGGGACACAGCTGGTAACGCACTTCCCTGAATATCAAAGGTTAACACTCCTCTAGAAAAATGAAATGACTCGGACTATCTACAATACATCATTCAGAAAGTCTTGAAGCATCAGAAGGCAGGAGGGGTGGAAGAACCCAAGGGGGAAAAAGTCCTCAACTGAAAGTCACCCTGAGCTGAGTCAGATGTTAGAATTAAGAGATGAAGATTTTAAAATGGTCATGGCTATGGGAAATGATGGTGTTAATGTGTGAACAGGTGAAAAACATCAGCAGAAGAGTCAAACAGATAATCCAAAATCGAAAAGTGAAATTATCTCCAGTGGAAAACTTACTGAGTGATCTTCAAGGCAGAGTGGAGCTGGCAGGAGGACCCAGGAGATTGGGGACAGTCAACAGCAATAGATCACCCAGGGAATTGAAACAAAATATAAGGAGCGAAAGGCTTAAGTGTCTGAGGCAATGGGAAGTGGCTACTCACAGCCAGAGCTGAAGAACTACACCGGAAGGCCCTGAGGACACGATGGCCAACCGTCTCCTGATTCTGTGAGACATCAACTTAAGTATCAAAAGTATTTTGGCAAACCTTAAGCAGGATAAATATATATATAAAAAAAAGAGTGTTAGGAGGATCAAATCTGACTGCAGAGACATGGATAAAGACTCAGGAGAGCTGCTGGTGCTAACAGTCTGTCATGTGCAAGGAAAACAATGCATATTATGACTATGATCTGAAAGAAAAACAGCCAGAGAAATGGCTCAGTAGTTAAAAACACTCTCTGTTCAGAAAATGGGGGTTCAGCTCCCAACACCCATGCCAGGTAGCTTTCAACCATGTGTAATTTTAGCTCTGGGGAATCAGGTGTTCCAGCCTCTGAGGATGGATGGGACACACACACACACACACACACACACACACACACACACACACACACACGCACGAATGCGCAAAGAAAAGGGGAGAAAAGGAAAAAATGGAAGACAGAGAGGTAGACCTTGCCACAGCATTTTAAAGAGCAGAAAAACTCACAGTCAAGTCTCTAGGCCTAGAAAACATACTTTAATAACAAGGGAGAAAGACTCTTCTGATAAAGAGCTGACTGGAGAGTCCTGAAAGGAAGTGTCTGGGCTGGGTTGCAAACACCACTGACAGAGATGGGAAGGTGTGGAAGGGAGCAGAGAACTTGGGCCGAGTCACATAGCCCACCTCTCTACTCTCTTAATTTCTTTAAAAAAATAACTGAGGGCATGAGGACAGATGCCTAACATTGTATTATGTACATTATAGAGTTTACAAGTTAATAGATGAAAGGTGACAGCCATGGCTCAGAGAACAGAATTGAGAAGGGAATAGAGAGGGGAAGGAATAGGAGGGGAGAGGGAGGTAGGGAAGGGGAGGGGAGAGGGAGGCTCTCAGGGCTTGTGACACCAACAGCAAGCTTACTGTCAGGAGCTGAGTCTGTGTTTCCTTACAGTGGCTACAGACGTAGCCCCCCGGGACAACATTCTCCGCTGCTAATTCTGTCATCTGCGCCAGGGTTCACTTGTGGAGCTTGAGATCAGTGTGTGCACACAGCTTGGTCATACATCTGGGCTTCTCTGCTCAGTGGTCACACACACTTCTGGGCTACTCGGGCCATGATCTGGCTTTCTGCAGTCTTACCTCCCAACACATCACAGAGGTGGGCTTGTCTCAAGAGAACAACTTAGCTAAAGTAATTCAGGGCTAACGTGGATGGGCTAACGTGGATGGGCTGTTCTGAGTTCTGGCCAGCTCAACGGATTCAGCAGCTATCCACCACCAGCACGGTCTTTGGTTCTTCCTCCCTCAACCCTCCCTGCTACTCTTGCTGTCTTGCCTTAGTCCCTGTTGGCCTTTCCCCTTAAAGTTGAGATAGGAGAGTGGGGCAAAAAACGAGTTGAAGCCTGTTATCTGGTAGGCTGTTCAGCAATCACACTACAGCTTGAGGGACTGACTTGAGCCTTCGGCAGACCTGTTCAGACGGAGGAAGGCTTCGCTGTCTGTGTGGTGTGAGCTGTTGGCTTAGCCACTGCACTGAGTAGAGAGTCCAGTGAGCCTTCTGTTGCTTACAACCCCTTGCCTCTGCCTTCTTAGGAGACTCTTTTATTTTTTTTCTTAGATCATTCTTCAGCCTCAAATGAGGACCGTCCTGCTCTGTGGAGCCTCATTTCCTTTGCGCCACTCAGTGAGCCTCCTCTGACTGACACTGCAGTACTCTGAGCCCACCATGACTAATGTGCTGCCCTGCAATTTCTAGCAGTCTGCATTGTAGTTTCACATTCGTATTTATTTCCAAAATTAAAATGCAAGCACTGGAGGGGCAGGAATAACAACTGTCACAATTTATCCTTGTATTCTCTAGTGTCTAGCACAGTGCAAACCATATACTGTTTAATACATGATTTTTTATTTGTTGTTTTCTTTCTTTTTTTTTTTTTTTAAAGATCCCGGGGGCTGGAGAGATGGCTTTTGGAGAGCACTCACTGCTCTTCCAGAGAACCAATGTTTGGTTCCCAGAACCCAACCTTGTGTAACTCCAGTTCCTAGAGATCTGATGCCCTTTTCTGGTTTCTATGGGTACCTGCACATGTGACATACCCACACACATAATTTTTAAATATTAAAAAGAAAAAGATTCTTGCTGGGCTGGAGAATTGGCCCAGCAGTTAAAAACACTGGCTGTTTTTCCAGAGAACCTGGGTTTGATTTGCAGCACCCACACAGCGGCTCACAACTGTCTGTAACTCCAGCTCTAGGGAATCTGACACCCTCTTCTGGCCTCTAGAGGCACCAAGCTTGAATGTAGTACACAGTCATACCCACAGGAAAATACACTCATACACATAAAGTGGAAAAGAAAAAAGAGAAAAGAAGAGGAAAAGGAAAAAAAGTAAAAAGAACCTTCCTGCCATGCTTGGAGCCGCAAGTGGGGACCTGGGGTGGGGGGGACACAAACGTCACTCCTGGGACCGCCTCACACAGTGGAGCGTCCAGAGTGTCCTCTCTCTGTAACTGCTGGAAGAGGGTGAGGCCAAACAGCAGCACACACACTGACGCCCTGAGAGGCTTCCAGACCCAGCAGTGGGAAGGCAGTTTTTCCCATAACTTCCCACACAGATGAGATTCACAGATGAGATTGACAGCTGGAGTCTGCAGTGTCGCATCAGCATGAGATGACAGCTCTCTCTCCCAGTTTGGGACAGTTCTCCTTCAGCAAGCTGTCAGAGTTGAGTCTGTGAGTCTATGGCATGCCTGGAACATGGAGTCACTGTATTCCTCAAGCTAGGTTTAACAATTTCTTGAAACCTTTGCAACCAAGCCACTGATGGGACTTCACAGGCCGTGCGTGAATGGAAGACAGAAGCCAATTTTCCAAATGTGTAAATACAAATGAGGCTTGAAAATATGGTCTCACGTACAAACAATTCCAATTAGTTAGGCTCTGACTATCCTTCCTGCATCTACTGGGATAGGGCTCCTGGGTGGCTCTGGTGAAGGGAGACACATATAAACTGTTACTCCCCTGAAGTGGTTTCAGTGGGCTAAGAAAGGCGGGTGGGAACTGGAATCTCTGAGGAAGTGGTATCTGCATAGACGCCGTGCCAACTGACTAGAACTTCACGGAAAGTTTGAACGCTGCAGATCAGAAGTCATTGGCGTCTCTTGTTATTAACTTTTAATTGTATGCGTATGGGCATATTTTGCTTACATGCATGCACCATGTGCCTTCTACCTGAAGAGACGAGGGCAGGATGCTGGATCCCCTGGAACTGGGATTTACAGACAGCTCTGAGCTGCCATGTGGGTACGGGACTTACACCTGGGTCTTCTTGGAGAGTAACCAGTGCTCTTTTATCTGTTGAGCCAGCTCTCAGCCCCACTGGCCTGTCTGCTCAGTACCAAGTTTCATATCTGACCAAGCATCTCCAGCGTATATGACCACCGGATCTTCATCAGATCGCTGCTAACTACCAACCACAATACACAGCATCTGACACCACAGCAGAGGCTCTTCCGCTCTACTGTCACTTGTCTAATTAATGTTCCCAGCAATTTGTTTATGCATGGACTTATGACTTTGTACTCTGTGACTAAGTTCATGGCCCTTCTTCCATCGCAGAAGCCATTTGGAACAATATGACTCTGTGTTTCTAGGCCACAACATTTGTATTTGAGTCAGAATAAAGCCTTCTTTTTAATTCCCTCTGGAGCAAGAGAGTGTATTGCACCAACACAGAGGCTGGCATGTAATGGTTGGTCTTGACTGTCAACCTGACAGGACTTAGAATCACCATGGTGACAGACATGGGGGGGGGGATGTTTGAGAGGAATTTTCTAAGGTTGGGTCACAAGTGGGTGACAGCATCTCATGGGCTGGGGTCTTGGATTGTGTAAGGAGTCGTGAGCTAAGCACCCTCACTCATCTCTGTCTGCTTGCTGTGGGCCCACCGTGACCAGCTGCCTCATGTTCCAGCCACCATGGTAGACTGCATCCTTGGAACTGTGAGCCAAAATAAACACTTCTTTCTTTAGATTGCATTTGTCACACCAACAAGAAACCGCTGCACAAGCACAGAGGCACACGACTTCACAAGGACAGAGAGGCACACGACTTCACAAGGACAGAGAGGCACACAACTTCACAAGGACAGAGAGGCACACTACTTCACAAGGACAGAGAGGCACATGACTTCACAAGGGCAGAGAGACACACTACTTCACAAGGGCAGAGAGGCACATGACTTCACAAGGACAGAGAGGCACACTACTTCACAAGGGCAGAGAGACACACTACTTCACAAGGACAGAGAGGCACACGACTTCACAAGGGCAGAGAGACGCACTACTTCATAAGTGCAGAGCAAGAGGGACTTTCTTACCTTCTCTCCGGTCGTTTCTGAGGACCCGCACCTTCTCGATTTTCCCCAAGAGGGCCCCGTCCTCAGCTAAAGAGAAAAAAGAGGTGGACAATAGTAAACCCTGAGTCTACACAGGGCTCTAGGCTGGAAGGCCACATACTTGGTCACCTATAGAAAGTCCTTCCCCTGGGGTCTCTGGAGGACATCTCCTTCCTGCCCTAGATACCTGCTCCACTCCAGACTTCATCCGGTCACTTGTCCCAGACACCCCAAAACAAGAAGGCTGATGAAACTCACGGTCGTTGCTGTAGTCATCCACCAGGATTATCTCCTTGATGAGGTGAGGTGGACTCCTCTTGAGGACACTGAGGAAAGACAGAGGGACAGAGCCTTGTAAGGGCCGAGCTCTGCTTGGAGTCTCCTTTCTCTTTTGGTTCCCCACCTTGGCTACAGGAGCCAATAGCTTCCCTGTGCTTGGCAGCTGATGTCCGTCTGTAGCCCCAGATGATGCACCTACGATGGAGCTGTCATCAGGTGCCCCCAAACACTTCCCATGAGACGCGGGGAAACATCTGTGGCCTTACCTGACCACCGTCCGCAGCAGGGCTGATCTGGCTTCATTGTGGAATGTGATCACCACGCTGGTGGCTGGCAGGTCCACTCGCCACTGCTTTCGCTGACACCTGAGGAAAAAGAAAGATGGGCCTGTGAACAATGGACACACGCGCGGCAATGACAGATCATCCCTGCTTGACAAGCAGAGCAGGCTGCCAAGACGAAGAGACTGCGGTTAGCCTGCCAGCTGTGGGAGGTTCTGGCATAGATGGGCATATGGAAGCAGACGATACAAGCAGGTTCTGCTTACAGACAAGGGAGTTCTGCAAGCTGTATGAACTGAGAACAGATTTCTAACATGTAAGACGCGTGTTCTAAAGCAGTGAAATCCTCCCACTTTCAGACAGACACTCCTCAGCCGCACACCTGCCTCAGTTCTCAGCATTTTTTTTTTCCTGGGGGACTGACGCCAGCCATTGCTTTTTTTTTTCTCACCTTGTGCTTTGCCTGCAACAGGCAACGCAGTGCTTGGGTGATTGGCTCTCACAGTATCAAAGGACTGCCTGCCGTCCTTCACACTGCCTGCCAGGCCTCCTCCCAGGAACCTGGTGACAGAGGAGCAGGCTGTGTTCATGGAAGCCGGACTGGCAGGTGGGCAGGCAGATCAGGACTATCTCAAGTACAGGGCCATAACAACCTAGGCCTGCAAAGACGGTAAGCTGCACAGGGCCTCTGCGTTGACTGTGGACGCCTTACACTTGAGCCAGTGAAGACCAGCTTTAAAGCCATGCCTCTTCTGATGAGGATGCTCAAGTATAACATGGTCAAGAGACCCAGTAAAGTAGGACCCAGATCAGCAGAACTCATGTGAGGACCCCTCCAAGCCACCGTGGGGATGCTGGCAGGGAGCAGTGTCCCAGAGTTTCTACACAATCCTCCTGGGAGGTCAAAGAACTTGTCAGAGCCTTGGGAAACTGACAGCTATGTCTGAGTGTAGCCAGAGTCCTGAGTAGCCAATGGTGATGCCAGTGTCAACAGACTGAGGAATCCAGCAGAGCAGCGGGGTTGACAAAGTGTCCTGAACAGAGGAGGGAACCCACAAACCCCAAGGGGGTCCAGTCCCTGCCCCTGGGCCCCTCCATGTCCTTGTCATCTCTTCAGGTGGCAGAGCCTTTCATGGTCCCACATACTGAAGACTCAGTGTACCCTGCTCATTGGATCCCCTAATTAGTATTTATCTTGAATGGAAATCAGTGGGAAAGGAGGCAGTTTTTGGAAGAACCCTGGAGCTCAGTCACAGCTCAACAACTCAACTGCTGAGCAATGAGCTGGATGCTGGTGAAGCAGCCACTGGACACCAGCAGAGAGGAGTGGAGAGGGCAAGCACTGAGACGAGTGCTTCCCAGCCAGGACTGACGAGCCGAGCCCAGCCCTGCAGACTGTGAGCACCAGCAAGAAAAGCAGCACAATTATAAAGCAATTAGGCTGCAATTGCAGAAGGGGCGTCGTTGGTTAAATTTAGTCATTATAGTACGGTCTTTTTAATTAATCACAGAAAAAATTGTATAGCAGTTGTTTGTGGGGAGTCAGGGAACGAATTCTACAGTTAGCATCTGATCTCACGGTAGATGGGCCTTCATGGATAAGCCAATTGATAAAAATTAGCAGGAAGGTAGCTTAAAGAAGAATCCATCAAGTTTCAGTTATAAACAAATTACCAAATGAAGTCACTGTCGAGAGGACAATCTGTACTGCTATAAGGGGGAAGGCTCCGTGCTTCGAAGCTCACCACCTTCTGTAGCCAGGTCCCCACTCAGCCCAGGAGTGACTGAGCCAGCAGACCTGGGTTGGGAGATTCCTGGGACTCACAGGGCAGAGTGGGAATGTGAGAAGATGGGTAGCATTTTCCACTCTGGAGTGCTGGATTCCGGGCCCATCCAATCATGCCCTAGTCTCTCATCCTCCCTGTCTCTCTGCAGGAAGCTCATCTTCCAGGAGCTTTTGGAAGTCTCCTGGGGCTCTGGAAGCATTTGCTGGAACAAGCAGGCGGATGCTTCACACCATTTTATTAAAACTCCTCTGCATATTCATAAGGCTCAGGCTTCGGGTCTAGGCAATCATGAGCTTCAGCAGGATCCCATTCTTAAAGGAGGAGGAGTAAACGAGTACAAGCTGAAGGATCTCACACCCCATGGGTGGAGTGACTGTGTGCACAGATCCAGATAAGCCTCACACTCAACCCAGATGGGCCCCCGGGGGGCTGGGGAGCCACTTTATAAAGAGAAGCAATTAATTTTGCACTTAAAGAGTCTTGCTTGGCCCTGTCAGCCAGTCTTTGCTGCTCTAGAGGCAGTGGGAACCAGGGTGGCAGCTGCTACAGGCCAGTCAACTGTGGAAGCTTCCTCCCAGCCAAGCAGGACTGAGTTCTGACAGCAAGAGAACGCAGCAGCTGGATTCTCTTCTCCCAGACACACGCCGAAGCCCACTCTGGGCCCTGGTTCACTTGAGGGTCCAAAGATTTGATATTGACATTGTCATTCTAGAAGCTTCCTGCCCATTAAAATGGCAACTTGACAAGCCTGACACATAAACACACACACACACACACACACACACACACACACACAAAAACACACAAGCAACACCAAAGAGACTCAGCAAGTTGTATTTATACACATGTGTGTGTGCACGTGTGAATGTGTATAACAATAATGAGAAAGAGGACAGTGGAGGGGCTAGGGAAAACTATGTAAATACAATGTACATATATGAAAATTAAAGTCAAATTAAAAGATTTTGAAAACCCTTAGTTTAGCTAAGGAGTTCCAGAAGGATCCTGCCTCTCTGGGATGTACCTTGCACTTCACAAACACAAAGGCTTTTCATCTTCTTGGTTTTACTTTTTCTGATAGTCAGCTAGCAAAGCTCCAGCTGACTCCCAGGGACGATGGATGCTACAGACATATACTGATCCTAAAAGCTGTTGGGTCATTTGTAGAGATTAATACACGTCACCGTGGCCAGTCTTTGACACGGTGTGGCCTTACTGGTCCTGGCATTATCCATGAGCATCACAGGGGTGAAGCTGAGGATACACAGGAAGAAACTGGCCAGAACATGTCACACGCCCAAAGGGAGGATCAAGTCCTAGCAACAATAAGGTCAGAAGAGTGATGAGGGTCCCTGGGTTTCTTCTCACCTCATGTGACACTGTGGTGGTTTGAATAGGAACACTCCCCCATAGACTCATGTTTGAATATGCTTGGTGGAGGGAGTGGCACTATTAGGAGGTGTAGCCTTGTTGGAGGGTGTGTGTCCCTGTTGGGGTGGGCTTTGAGGCCCTCCTCCTAGCTGCCTGGAAGACAGGAGTCTTCTCCTGTTTGCCTTCAGAACAAGATGCAGAACTCTTGGTTTCTTCTCCAGCACCATGCCTGCCCGGATGCTGCCATGTTTCTGCCTTGATGATAATGGACTGAACCTCTGAGCCAGCTCCAAATAAATGTCCTTATAAGAGCTGCCTTGGTCACGGTGTCTCTTTTCAACAATGGAAACCCTAATTAAGACTGGCGTCAGGACATTAATGTAGCTTACTGGTTCATGTAGCAACAGTGACAAGCAGGAGGGCCTTCACTCTGTGGTCACAGCTTTATAGCAGCTCACAGGCAACCACCCTTTCAGGCCCCTTCCCAACCCCCACTGTCAGGGCTAGAACCACTACCCCAGATTTGGTGCTCTGTTACTCCTAGGTATGCTTTTAACTAATCACACACAGAAAAGGCATACATACATCCTAAACAACATGGTATCAACCTCTGTGGACTCAGCTGACAGAGAGGAAGCACAGAGTGGCTGCTCGCCTGGCACATAGCCTTGCTACACAACCCTGCTGTGTTCAGGTCACACTGTGGAGGTTCCCACCTAGGAGCAGACACCCCGCCCCTGCCTACTCTCCGTCAAGGAGTAAGGAGCACCGGTAACCATATGTACTGAGTCGTTCCACACTCTTCACCCTTTGCTGGGATTCACTCCCAGCTCTCATCTCACCCTGTTGCAAGCCTAAGGTCACATGACCTCTTAATTCTCACCTCCATGCCTAGCTCGTGCCTTCTATTTCTTGAGTGTTTTGGTTATATTTTCCTAGAAAAACCGTTCTGTTTACGTTTCTTTTCGTAGACGTGTACCCACAATTGTCTTATCATCTTAGCTGCTTTGGGTGTCTCACGCACACACAACCTACCTGAGTTTTCTGGTTTTGTTAAAGATAGTTGGGGGCATATCTGAAGAGCCGCACACAGTCCTCTGTGTTTTCTCTGGTTTGCTCACTTTGACTCCCTCCCCCACTTCCCTGTCGTTCTGCTACCTTGAGTTGGAATAGACCAGGCTATCCCATCTAAGGAACAAAATTGACTTGAATGAAGTTAGTGCTTGCCTGGAGGTGTGGGAAGTCCTACTCTGCCAAGAGGAACTGAGAACGGGGAGCGGCCCCCTGGCTCTGGGAGGCCAGTGGGATGTGTCCCCCTCTGTCCTGAGCTGAGGTGGGAAGATAAAGAGGCTGGGAGCCCCATGGCTACTCTGACTTCTGCCTTTGCCACTCACCCAACGTGTGACTCCCCACAGCGTGCTAACAGTCACAATTCTCCAAAGTCTGAAGAACTTCAGGTAGATCCTTCTGCTCCAGCTGGAGCAAGGCAATGAACGCAGTGAGGACTGTTGTCATCGAACACTGGGACGCAGGCTGTGAGCAGAGGCAGTGGCTCCCCGGAAGCCTGAACCCCTCCCTCCCCCCATCTGTTCTGCTCTGCTTCTCACCCACAGTTTCGCTCAGCTGGGGGAAGACAGGTCTATCATCTCAATGGCTGCCATGGCAATGGATACAATGTTTCCAAAGTGTCTGGAACAGCTATCCAACCTGTTGTGTGGCCGGAGTGCTTGCCAAGCCAGAGATGGAAACACGTTCCCCACTCTGGAGTTGGCATCCAGGGTGGGCAGCTGCTGGAAGGCTACCGCCAGCTGACCACCACAAAGCCTGATCAGGCCAGGGGGTACCAGGCTCACACACGCAGAGCTGAGTCACGTGCACGTGCCTGGCTCTTCTGAACACTGATTGTAACCTGTAACCTGAACAAGCAGGCCAGGCAAAGAGCCCCAGGCTGTGCTGAAGCAGCTAGCTACCCTTAGATTCGTTTTTAAAAACTGTCTTTTAAGTTTTCATATACATATGTATTTGTGTTATGCCTGTTTCCCACACACCTCTTCCTCCCTTCCCAAGAGCCTCCTCTGTTTCAACCTAGGCAGTTTGATTTCTATCTTCATGTCATAAATACATACATGATTTTATGTAGCTATATAGTCTAGGATCCGAAAATGAGAGAAAGTGGGTGATGTCTGTCATTTTGAGATTGGCTTATTCACCTAATGTGATTGCATCAATTTTCTTACAAATGGCATGATGGCTCCTTCTTTACAGCTGAAAACAAGCCCTGTTTCCTTGCCTTTCCCCATGCCGGTGGCACCTGGCCTGCCTCTGTAACGTGGCTGCTGTGACTAGCGCTGCAGTAAACATCAATGTGCAAGTATTTGTCTGTGTGATCTTGACTTGAATGTCCTCTAGGTAAATCCCTGGGAGTGGTGCGGCTCCGTTGTCAGAAGATCCAGTTTTGTGGTTTTTTGAGAGATCTCCACACTGTGTGGGGAGATGCTATTCACGGCAGCATACTGCAGAAGCAGAGTTCCTGCCTCTGACCACAGCCAACGGCACACATGGCAGACCCAGATGCAGTCAGATACGAAGCATGGGCTTGCTGGAAAAGCCCCACCCCATCCCTACCTGGGCTAGATGCATGTCTCAAGCTCTGCCCAGCAAACCAGCACAGGCAGCTCCACATTTCAAGGTGGTTGCTATAGAATCTTCTAGAACCCTAGGTGAACAATTGATAACTTCTGAGTTAGAAATGGAGGCAGATGTCAAAAAAAAACAGTTAAAAGAACCAAACTAACTGTTATATAATGCTTGCTTAACCAAAATGCTCTTTAGTGGCCCTCCCAACAGCAGGTCCCAGCTGGCTCCTAGCCAGTACTGATATCTACCCAGAATGTCCTGGGTCTTCTAACACCAGAGAGCTGAACCCTAAAATACTTAATGACCTTTGCAGGCTGCTCTGAAATTAAGCTCCTTAAGGTCTGGCTGCCAGGGTCTGATGAGCCCTATTCACCCTGGGTTTGTTTGTTTCATGTCATCATTATTAACCTAAAACAGCTTTCTCACGCCTTACAGTCCTGGCACCACATACCAAAAACATAAGAGGAGCCAAGTTCAAAACCACAGCACTCATCACTCCACGGCACAAGACACAGCCTGCCTCACTGGCTGCCCGGCCTTCGAAAGCTCCGTGTCCTTTGGGAGACTGAGGGTTCAGCACAAAAGCACACACGGGGCCAGTAGCCGGGCCCAGCACACTTGAGGTTGGACAGCCGGGGAGGTGGTGCCAGCTCACAGAGGAAGTCTGAACCTGCAGAGCTTTACTGGGTGCGTTCTGCAAGCTGAGTCATTGCGTGAGGCGGTGGAATTCTTTCATCAGGACCATCACCTACTCTCCACCGCTTTCCGTTTTCCAAACGTTAGATTTTAATGGCAAACTTTGAGAAAATAACCGCCTTAGACAGCACTGTGAACACTTCCTTAATCTCCCTAAGAACACCTCACCAGCAGTGTGCACTTGCTCTCTGAGTTGGAGCCATTTCTGAGAGTCAAAGCAAGAACTGTCTTTTAAACTCATTCCTCCTGATGACAGGGCTCTCCTAGGAGTTCAGCTACTGAACAGCCAACAGGACCCACAATGCACTCCTTCCCTTGCTTGACCAGATGTCTGCCTTGGTCCCCAGCTGCAGATGCCCTCCAAATCCAGCTTCCACATGAGGGATGGTCCAGTTCTGCCTCACACAGAGCCATCCACGCCTCCGTTTGCCCCACTCCTCTGGCATCCATGTGGCTAAGCTCCAGGGCAACCTTCCCAGGAACTATCTGGGTGAGTGGCTTACTTTCCCTCCTATGCTTATCTCTTCCAGGCCAAATGCCAAAGCCTCATAGCTCTGGTGGCTATTCTCCCTATATGGAGCTGATTGATGGGCAAGATCCTGAGTTCTGCCCAGCAGGTGGTCTGGGAACTGCCTGACCACAGATGCCTTCAATGTTCTGTGCTTGACAAACAGATCAGCTGGCAACTGCAGGCTGTGCTGGATCCTCTGTTTTCAGAGATAAGGACAGACAGGTATTTAATCCCTGGGTATGCGGAGGTGGCTGTGAAGCAGAGGGCTGCCACCATCCATGCTGTGGACAGGACACCATCACTACCCCGTCTCTGCAGGCAGCACCCATGAGCTGCTCAGCTCTCCACACTTACCACCAAGCTTGGCAAGTGGAGTTCAATTCCTGGGACCCATACAGTGGAAGAACCAAGTTGTCCTCTGACTTCTGCACCCATACAGACAAATAAAATTGAAAAGATGTAATAAAATTAAAAAAAAATTAAAAGTGTAACAAGTTAGGGGACAGAACAGGAGGAAGCATAAAACTGCCTCACACCAGTGCACCTTTAGACCTATGTGTGCAACACTGTGCAAATGAACATCTTAACTATGTGTATGTCAGTGTGTATGCAGTGCCTCAGAGGCTAGGAGAGGGCATCGGATCCCCCAAAGCTTTGTGAGCCGCGGATGTGGGTGCTGGGAATGAAACCTGTGTCCTCTCAAGAGACATGTAAGATCTCTCCATCCTCCACATTAAAAACCTCTGGAAAGATGACTATATGGTGCTGGAGAAATGGCTCAGTGATACAGGGCATCAGCTGCTCTCCCAGATGACCGGGGATAAATTCCCAGTGCCCACATGATGGCTCACAATCCAGTGGCACTGTTCTCACAGTGGTATACAGACACACATGCAGGCATAACACTCATACACATAAGGTTTAAAAAAAACCACAAAAATTAAGATGACTGTAATAATCTATCTAACCCCCAGATCTCAAGCAGAACAAAAAGAGGGTGGGACAGAGACAAGCATATGTGCTCCTCATTAAAAATGGGCAGTTTTATTCTTACTATTAAACTAGTACTTGTCTAATTACTACTCTTGCTAAAAATGGCAACTAATTGAGTTATAAGTAGAAAACAAACTCTGTCAACCAACTGGAGGGACAAAATAAAGCAAGGAGCAGCCAGTAAACAAAACTGTGTCTATGTCAAAGGCAGTGACACACTGGAAAGATCCAAGATCCACGTGTCTACAGGAAGGAGGGGGAGCCTGGGAGCATGGAGTCCTGCCCCGTCTCCCCCACGGCTGCCTTGTAAACCAGTGCAGGCTCTCATCGGGGGCCAAGCAGCAGCTTCCAGAACCATGAGCCAGATGAACTTTCACCTTCAGAACTGATTCAGTCTCAGGTACTCTGAACCAGTAAAACACACCTAAACATACCAGGAGACTAAATGGCAGGGCCAGAGGGGCTCGCTGCTGGCTCCACCACTGACAAGGCCCAGGCAGAAGAATGGCGAACTTAAGGTCAGGCTGGGCTACAGGATGGGAAATCTAGTGGGCTCTGTTTCAAAATTAAAAGTGAAAGTAGGGGCTGGGGATGTGGCTCAGCGGGAAAGTGCTGGCCTAGCTGAGCAAACCGCCCGACACCAAGTACAGTGTAAAAAACAAAAACAAGGAACATTAAGCAGCCTGCCCACGTATGAAGGCCGAATCGTGTGGCAAAGTGAAGACATTACACAACGGGTAAATTTACGTTCCTTCCCATATGCTGGATTATGGCACTACAGTCGGTTGCACAGATGTTCTTAGAAATAAGCAGAAGCCTTTGATGATGTAGACGAAGGTGTGCAGACGTCAGGAGGTTCAAAGTCTCCCGTGCAACCAATCAGGCTGCTGCAGCAGGCCTGCTCTGCACTGATACAGTTCTGGGTACTTTAAAAACATGTTAAACACAACGAGACAACATGTGAATAAGAAGATGGAGGCTGGGAGCATGGCTCCGTCAGTAAATCACTTCCACGTGAGCATGAGAATCTGAGTTCACTTTCCAGAACATAAGGAAAAGCCAGGCAAAGGTGGCCTGAGCACTGCAGGACAGAGAGTAGAGACAGGCAGGTCTACGTAGCTCACTAGCCAGCTAGCCTAAGCAAATCCACGCACTGCAGGTGAAGTGAGAGACCCTCTCTTGACAATAAAGTAGAGAATAATAAAGGAAGAGACCCTGTCTCTGGCCAGTCTAAGTTGAACACAGGTACATATGCACGTGTGCTTGAGCACACGCACACACGCACATGACAAACATACACATACATGCACAAACATACACATGTCCACACACACATACACACACAAAGTGAAGACATGAAGACATGGCCCTGAAGGCAGGTGTGTTCATGCTGCCCCCACTTGCTTAGCTTAAGCAGATCTCTCTGATTCTAAGTTCCCTCATCGATAGCCCACAGGAACAATAATGAATGCACCTATTTTCTAAGGCTGCTGTGGGAGCCAAGTGGGAAGAAATCTGTGTCATGTTCTTAGAAACATCTGCAGCAAACTCCCTAGCTACAGAGAGCCAGTGACAATGATGCCAAGGCCACAGGTACTGGGCAAGAAAATAACATCATGCAGCTGTAACATGTGGCTTCTGAATGATAAGGGATGGGGGAAAGAAAACCAATGACTTAAGTTTAAACTAATAGGAAGAAAAAAATTCACACAATTGTGAAAGCTGTTCCCTAAGCACGTACCGGGTTAAAAAAGGAAAGTCAGAGCAGAATTCCAGACAAGTGGGAAACAACAATATTTTTGGCTATTTTTGGCTTAAAAATAACTGAAATGATAACACTACACTTCATAAGACAAGAACGCAAGAGACTTGGGCACCCTGCAGCCTGAGCTTTTGGTGCTCATGGGGTGGGTAGTGGAAGGAGCCTAGGAGCCTGGCAGACTTCGAAGCACTGGTGTTACGGAACTTTCCAGAAAGAAGAGAACAGACATGTATTCACCCCAAGTATGGCGTCGATGGAAGATCAGTGGAGAGCCAGAGAGTTTGGGGGTAAGCGACAGGAACTTCCTGCAAGTGATACAACTGAAGAGGTCTCCACCTTCTTCAAACTGTTAGCTGTTCATACATCTTGGCAGGCTCCCCATAGAGAATATTAAAAGCCTGATCTTGTGAGAGTAAACACAGTGACTGTGATTTCAAGGTGACAACGGCCATGTGAGGACCCGAGAGCAGTTCTGCAGAGGAACACAAAGAAGTCTGTACAGAACCCAGTGGATGAGCAGGGCTTCCCCTTCCACCCTGGGCGAATCTGAGACAAATAGGAGCTCTGTTCACAAGGATGAGAGATGGGAGGAAAGAAGATCCAGGTCTCAACATGGTGGAGACCTCAGCGCAGGCAGGTAGGCAGGCAGGCACAACACTGTCTTCTGGGAAGACAGACTCTTCCGGCATCTTCAGGGAACACAAAAGGTCACCACAGGCCAACATCATGGGTGATCTCTTAGAGGTTGTCAATGGATTAGCATGATGAAAGTGGCCACAGGTGTGGCTGTGTTCACAGAAGAAGAGATGGCACGCCTTCTCCCTCTGGTCATTTCAGTCATGCAACTGGAGGAGGAAGCAGGCCAGGGTGCTGGCCCCTCAAAGTCTGACTTAGAAACCTGACTCCAAACTAGGCAGCAGCCTCCACCAGCCTAGAGTGTAGGCCAGACACCGAATAAACGTTGGGACTTTGTCAGAACCAAGCAACACACTACTCTTTCAAGATGTATCTTCTTTCAAATCAGCGAGCAAAAGGCATGACTCAAAAACATTTATCCAACATGGTCAGCATGAACACAAGAAAGGGAGTCCTAGGCCACCCCAGAGAGCTGCATGCGTGAGCATAAACTGGGAGGCAAAAAGCCACACAGAATGGAAGCTGCAGACACAAAAAGACCCCAGGAATGGCTTCCTGTGTGAGGCCCAGAGGCAGATGGGTGCTGGGTTCCCCTGGCAGTGAGCAGCAGCAGGACAAGGGGACAAGTCAGGAGGGACGGCCTTCAGAGACTGTGAGTGCTTCTTAGCTTTCTGATGTGATTTCTTTTTTGCTTTTTAAAAAATACAACAGATGTACCTACTTAAAAAAAAAATATACTCTCAAAATAATAATTTAAAAAGCAGTCTAAGAAACCAGGAATGTTTAAAGAAAGGAGGACAATGGGGGGTTTGCAATGCAAGGCTGTTCCCCACAAGATGTGACAGATCCACCTCGTATCTGCCTGAGAGACGTCCAGCAGTGGCGGCTGCCAGCATGCTTGTCCCCAATATTATCATTGCCATCATCTTACCCTGATTCCTGTGGACTGGTACTGCTAAAGCCAAGCACGAGACAGGAAGTAAACTCCCAGGTGAGCGCATAGAGCTTCTGCCGGAGGGTACCACTGTGTGCCAGCCTCCAGAGAGCCAGCAGCCCAGTCACAGAAACAGCCATTAGCAGGTAGCTAGCAAGGTAGACCTCAAGGGAACCTCCAAACCACACCTTTCCCAGTGGCCACGGCCCCCTTAGAGGAGATGCTAGCTGCTCTGCATAGATCAGGGAGATCCTTTGTCACTGAGCCTCCTCTTCTCAGCACCTAGTGAGGACCCAGTTTCCCCAACTACAGCTACACATCAGAAAGAAAAAGCCATGGGTGAACAACTCTTCACATTTGGTAGCAAATTTTGATCCAATCCCAATGTTTGAGAAGGGCCTAGAGTGCTGGAAGAAACCCTGCATGCGGAAGCAGTGGGAGGCCCGTGTGTCTGCAGCGCCCTGTCAGACACACACCATGTTCCCTCTGCTACCCATGCCAGACACACCAGCCCTGAGAGGAAGGAGCAGGCACACGGGCAAGCCCAGGCACCACAGCCGTTGGCATACATTATTCCACAGGAAGCTTGACCCCTCCACCTTCTGCTTCCCTCCCCTGGAGCACACAGCACCCAAGGCGCTGTCCTGGGAGCAGAAACCAGCTCCTCTCCAGACAATAAACCCACAGGCCCTCACCTGTGATCCTCTGGAACAGAAAGGCACATTTCTACCCTGGCAAGCATTGGCGTTCTGTGACCGTAGCAAAAATGGGCCTAAATAGAAAGGGCAAGCCAATGTCCTCACAACATGCCTCTGGAACTCACTTCCCTATACAAATGCATAGGCATGCACACATTCATGCAAACAGTATACATGTGTATGCACATACATTCTGGCCACATCAGCTTCCTGTGGTTGATTGGCTGGATATCATTAAAGTAAATTGCTATTGTTGTAGAAGTCTGAAGTTTTAATTGTTTAGATTGAAGTGGGAGTTCTGAGCAACCATGGGGTCCATCACCAAGGTCTAGTATCTCCAGAACACATGGTTTGTAACAGAGAACAGACAGGATCATTCATTAATCAATATCCTTGACTGTTGACTAGCAAGAGATGCCGTAACACGTGACCAAGCATGGAGTGTAGGCCAAATGACCCAGAAAGGTCTGCCACCTTCCTACACTATACGAAACTTTTCCATTTCAAAGACAAATGAGCAGGGTCTGGCACTATGTATTTGTAAGCCCCGATACTCAGGAAGCTGAGGCAGAAGGATTCCAAGTTTAAGGCCTGCCTGGGCTATAGAGTGAGTTCAAAAATCAGTTGAGGTAAGTTGGTGAGGCCCTGTCTCAAAATAAAAAATAAGAAGAGGTCTGGAGATGTAGCCTAGTAGAAGTAGCCTGGGCACTCGCCTCGCACGTATGAGCCCCTAGGTTCAATTCCAGCATGGCAAACAAAGATGCACACACCCAGGGGCTCCTCAGCAGTGGTGAAGTGAGGCTTTCAAATGGGCAGCTACGGAGGACAGCCTGGATTGACCTGATTTATCCGGCCAGCTCACTGAGTCTGTTTTCCCTGCTCTGATTCTCTCAGTAGTAGGCAGGTCATGGTTTCAAAGGTATTCTCTCAAACTGTTTTTCTGCTGATCTGCTGCAAAAAGAGCCACAAAGCAATGAAGTGACACAGCATACCCAGAGTCAGTCCTGGAGGTCAGCATGGCGTGCCACATGAATCAAGAACAAAGCTTCCCAGAGCACAGCCTGGTCTACTCAAGCAGATTCACACAAGCCGCTGGCCACAGGACAGCAATGACCAACATCAGCACAGAAGCCAGGGGTTCACAAGCCTTTCCGTATTTCCACAGATGTCCCAGCTTACTGACAGCCGAGGGACAGTCACGCTTATACTGTGACTGCCCTGCAGATAAAAGCCCAGGGTCAGAGATCGTCTCCACCGTGGTCTGAGAGTAACAAGTGACAGAACTACTAAGAGAGTCATGCTGTCCTTCCCCATGTCCATGAGGCTTCTGCTCAGGGTGAAATGCAGGACCTGTGATTTTCCAGCTAAATTAGAATTCTAAATGAAACACTCAGGTGTTCCTCTGCATTCAGAGACAATAAACTTCTTTGCTATTCATGGAAAGCAGAGAGGCAGGGCTGAGATACATAAACTGCCTTGGAGAAACTGCGGGCAGCCAGATGCACAGAGAGAGTGGGACTAGCCCTCCTGCTGCCCTCCCCTTACTACCAAGGCAATGGCCTTGTGGATAGGAGGCTAGGACCTAAGTCAGGACTTGCTGATGACAATGGGACCGAGATTAGGGTGGCAATCCTAGGAACTACTTCCTAGAAGAATAAAGACCTGGAATTCAGACCGCTCCCACCCAGCAGAAACCCAGCCTGGGGTTCAGTTCTGCATGGCACGAAGTGATCTACCTGTGTTATCTGCAAAGCATATCTTCCCTTAGAAGATGGAAATGCCTGGGAGAGCCTTCAAATATCTCTGTACCTATTCACTACCAGAATAAGGCAATTCTATATGTTCTCTGTCTACAGAAGGATTTCAGGCAGACTTAATACATGCAGGAGTCACTGAGCAGGAAGCAGGCTACATGGAGACAGAGGAATGAACAATAAGAACGTAAGAGGGCAGAAGGCCACTGGGGATACCCAACAAGAATGTGATGTGGGATCTGGAGGGAGAGGAGGGGCTCGCAAGGGTGGCAGAGGGAGTTATAGGCACTCAGATCCTTCAAACCCCAAACAGGCTCAAATCACAGAAGGCAATGTCCACACATTTTTACAAATTACTGAAAAGCAAACATGGAGAAGTATCTTAAAGTGCAACTGTAAGCGCAGACAAACTGCCCCATAAAGAACGAGTCACAGTTATCTTCACCAGGAACAGTGGGAGACACAGCGACTGAGAGCAAAGAAAAATGCAGAAGCAATGGCCATCCAAGAGGTCTGCACTCTCAGCTGGGGCTAGGGAGCGCCTCAGGACAGGGAAACACACCAATAGGATCTACTGCCCTGAGCTGGTGCCAAGAGGAGCCACTGTGAACGCTTACGGAACACAGAGGGACAAGAGGCCCAGGCTGGATGGGGAGGTACAGGAATGAGGGTGGGAAGAAAGCTTGAATATGAAGGGTATTTGCTGAAATTACACTCTGTGTGTGTGTGTGTGTGTGTGGTGTGTGTGTGTAAAGAAAGATGGGGTGGCAAGGTGTTCTGTTCAAAATGTAACAAACATTCGCTCAGCTTGGACTCTGCTAGTTTATCATAGCTAAAACTTTAGCTGGTAAGAGAAACACGCAGAGCGAGGCCAGGAGAAGAGGGTAAAGCAAGCAGGACTCTGCACACCTTGAGATACTGGCCTTAAACTTGGTTTTCCAGAGCACACATCAAACACACAAGGACTAAATGTCCTCCCATAAGACAGGGCTTGTCAGAACAGATGGAGGCCCTGAAGTGAACTAGAGGCTCCTTCAGACACGTCACATAGAAGGCTCCAGAATGTGTACAGGAAGCAAAGCCATGGTGGAGAGACTTCATGTGACATCCCCACCAGAGAGATAACACCCGCCAACAAAAGTATGTTAGGCCAGCAGTATACACTTATAAGACACTGAAGACCAAGGGACCTCTGATTCCTCAGCCACTCCAGTACTGCACTGCCCTCACTCAGGTCTTACCCCTCACAGTGGAAAGTCATAGGTCTCACAGGCCTCAGTCTGTGCTGGCGGGAGGGCTCCTGTGACAGCCCCACCCCTCTTGGCATCAACAGTGTTTACTCGACAGAGCAACAACAGTAGAGTCAGGGCTATGATCAGCCACAGTTCCAGTTCCGGCCAGGCCCTCTCAGAACATGGCCAATGCTTATGACCCAGGGACAGCAAGCACAACACACAGCATGCCAACACCCAATCAACCTACAACATCCTGCTGGAAGCTAGTGACACCCTCAGGAGTGTGTTGTCCTCAAGTGTGAGCTCTGTTTACAGACAGACCTTCTGAAGGGTTTATGTCAGACCCCTCAGGACACCAGAGCTGAGCAATCACGCTGTACAAACTGAGCAAAGATGAGACATTCTAGATTGGAAGCCTGCTGGACAGACAGGTTTGTAACGAGGGCAGACCCTCCTCGGATGCTCCTCTGGGAGACTCAGCAGGACACCATAATCTCAGGACCATCTTTTAGTTTGAGATGCAAGCACATTTCAGAGTCCCAACATTTGAAATTCAAGATAAAGAGAAACAGAGGAACCCTGAGCCGACTTGGTGCTGGAAGGCTGAGGGATCTGTGTCCTCGCCTAACACATCTCAGTCTCGTGGGATTTAGTGGAACAAACAAAGGTAATGGTTGGCCAGTGGGAAGAAATCCCCAACAATGTGTTTCCATGTGGGCTTGCTGGTGTCCCAACAGAAGAAATATTAAATTAGCTTGAGCTCCTGGCAGAGAAGAGAAGCTCCCAAACCTCCAGCTCTGCTCGGAAGCTGCACGCTGTCCCCACAGAAGCACTTCAAAGTGGCCTCACAAGCTAAGAGACCTGCCTGGCTCATATCTCATTGCTGAGGGATGCCAGGACGGCTCATAGATCCACAGATAGTGCGATCTCTGAGCCATTCGGGGCCTGCTGGGCCACCTCTGCCCATGGCTGCTCACGGAGGTCGCCTTCTCTGTCTGCTTTTGTCTATCTCATGTGGACCTTCCAATGATCGAGGGTTGGCGCTCGGCTGGTACAGACTCTTTCTGGGATGACAGATGGCCATCTTCTCACCACGTCCTCGCACGGCCAAGGGGAAGATCTTACTCTTAATGTCTTCCATCTCCCTCTCTCTTCCCCTAACCGATTCCTCCCCTTCATCCTCTTACTGGGATCCTGGTGGATCAGGGCCTGTCTTTACAACTTTATTTAACCACGATCATGTCTAATAAAGGAGCTATCTCCAAACACAGACACACTGGAGGCTCTGGACTTCACTAAGTCAGTTCATCCATAAACGCCCATGCTCCCACTGGCTGCTGCTCAGAGGGAATGAAGACTTCTGGTGGGGTCCTGTGAGCCAAAAGAGCACAAAGCAACTGCCATCCTGCCGTTCTGCAGGGGACAGATGTCACAGATGGATGCACCAGGTGGATGGGGTCTGGCCATCTCATCCTGAATCTGCTCTCACTGTTCCACTTCCAGCTCCATAGTCACTGGAGGCTGATTTCTGTTGTGTGAGATCTTCAGAGTTAAAGCCAGGCTCTCACACTAAAGGGTCACGGTGTCCCTGCTCTAGAAAGCTTAGGGAGCTGAAAGGAAAGCCTGATGCTTTCCATGGATGCCAAGAGATGGATTCCCGGGGCCAACACAAATGGTCAATGCCTGTCAGGATTTAATTTATCCCAATCCAACCAATAGGGAAGGCCCCCTGCCACGGCTTCAACACAGCAAAGGAGGTCGGCACAGACCAGGCAGAAATCAATCTCTCCTGGGAAGAATTATCAAAAATTAGTTTGGATAGTCATTCCAAAAGTACTGAAAGAAAATCCGTCTGTAGAGTTTGAGGGAATTTTAGAAGCTCACAAGGGAAGCAGCAGCTCAGAACCTACCCCCTTGCTGACAACACCCGAACCACACCTCTTCCTGCTCAAAGGAGAGTGAGCCACAGTGAAATCTTAGTGGGAGAGCCAGCTAGCACCCGCTGGTGACAAAGCTCAATGATCACACGGAGCTCAAACTTCAAGTATTCTCAAATGGTGACATTTTACCCTGGCTGCTGAGCTCTATCCTGAGGCTGAAACCCCGGATTAGTTACTTTTCTCAGTTCTGCGATTAAAAAAAAAAAAAAAAAGTCTGACAACATGAAGAAATGATGGTATACTTTGGCTCACAGTGCTAAGCTCAGTTTACCATGGTGGGGCAGGCCTGTGGCAGAAACACGAGGCAGCTGGCCACCTTACATCTGCCAGGAATCAAAGAGAGAGGCATACAGTGCTTGGCTAGCTTCCTGTTTTTACTCAGCCTGGGACCCCAGCTCACACTGTGAGGTGAGACCCACAGGAGGTGAGACCCACCTCAGTTAACCTCCTCTAGAAACTCCCTTACAAATACGGCCAGAGCCTTGTCTCCGAGGTGAATACAATCCTGTCAAATTGACAACCCCCTGGCCCTGCCGGCCTTACGACAGTACCTCCTAGTCAGGTGCCTCCTCTTCTTCTCTGGGACATAAAGACAGTTATGGGGGAGATGACCTAGGCTGCCCCCCTTTCCTTGTAAGCGGTGGCAGAAGTCTCCAGTGTCTGAGAGTGCTTTGAGCTGAGCTCAGTGGAGTCAGGGTGCCCCCCCAACCCAAGTCCTGAAATCCTGAGGAGGGTGCGGACAGCCCTTCTCCACAGTGTCAGAAGTGCCTCCTGGTCCCTCCCAGCACTCCTGAGACCTTAGTTAACCTCTTCCCTGGTTTCCAGAATGTTCCCAACTACATCCAGTAAGAAAGAGGAAGTTAGATTTTTCTTTTTTTTAAAGCCTACAGCACCCGGTATTCCCAGGCGGTCTCCCATCCAAGTACTAACCAGGCCCGACCCTGCTTAGCTTCCGAAATCAGACGAGATCAGGTGCGTTCAGGGTGGTATGGTGGTAGACTAGACTTTTCTTACTTCCAAGACTGTGAATAGTGTTTTATGAGTGCAGCTTAAAAATACTAAAAGATCAGCAAGTACAAAGCCCATAGAGCTTTCTCCTTCTGATTCCTCTGTTGGTCAACAGCCTCCCGTCTCTGCAGACGAGTGAGTGAGCCATGAGCCTCACTCACTTTAGGATCTTCTCTGCTTTGACAACAGACACCACTTGGGTGAGGAAATACAGTGCTGCAAGGAAGGGATTCTCCAGCTCTTTTCCTGCATGCTTGCAGAGACTTACTGGTCATGCCGGGTGTCGGGGATGCCTCTGTCCATGTGCAGCTTGTCACTCTCCACCTGGTTGAACTTGTTGCGTGCATAGGGGTCCTGCCCAGAGCGAACCATCGTACCGCCAACATATGCCTCCTGGTTGAAGTCTGGCCACCGGACTTTACCTGGAAAAAGCAAAACAGAGGGTGTGGGACAAGCGGACACTAGACTAGAGTGTCGCCAGAGATGGCAGCAAATGTTAGGTCGGGCAACAGTGGCCTTGGCTCTTTCACAGGATAACAACTGTAATCAAAAGTAGTTGAGAGGGCCCTGAACACTGTCACATGGAAGCTGAGACTATGCAAGACAAGGGTGAAAGCCTGGAGCTCAGGCTTCACTCAGCGCCCCCAAGACAGAGCCAGCAACTCAGGTGCCATTTCTCTTTCTGGGAAGGGATGTTCTCTGTTTGTCTACCTTCCCAGGGATTTTGGTCATGCCCCCAAAGCATCCCAGGCAGGCAAAGGAAACAAAACGTGTATAAACTAATAAAGGACTCCACTGTGCAATCAGGCACCATCAGGATAAATGTTTGGACTGCTGGGAGTCCAAAACCAGCGTCAGGAGCAGGGCTACCCTGAGACAGTGCTGAGGGTGTTCAGCACCGGGGTGCGGAGGAAGGAGGAGTGAGATGCCCTAGGCTTCCTCCTCCAGAATCTGGAGGCTCCAGGAGAAAGTCAGAGGCTACGGTGAGTGGCAGGAGGGAAGATGGGTGCTAGACTCACACCACTCAGCATGCTGTCTGATATCTGACCTCACTAGAATTGTCATGGTCTCCTCTTTCCTCCCTGTGAAGAGGGTAAAGCTGCCAAACACTACTGGGCTGTGGGTATTCACTCTTCATTCCTGCAACAGCCCGTGCATGCAAGACATCTAAAACCTTTCTTCCCTGAATCTCACTGCTGTCAGCAGAATCACTGGCCATCAGGAGAGGGGCACATTCCTACAGTGCAGAAATGCCACAGCCTAGGACAGGGCATTTGCACAGCCTCCTGTGAGGCCTCCTTAGGAGCACTCTCTGCAGCTGTTAGAATGCCTGGCCTGTAGAGAAGTGAGCAGTGTGGCTGTCAGAGACATCCCAGCATGGCAGACAGGACCGGGTTGGGTCATTCCTCATACGCAGGTCTGTTCTTGGGGAGAAGGCTCTAGAATAGCCTGCCCATCCCTCAGACATTCATCAGTCAGTCTTGCTTCAGCTCCTTCCTGTTGGCACTTTCCCTAGAGTCAAGAGTGCTATTCCTTCTCTAGGAGTGACACATAGTCACGGAGAGGGTTTTGTGTGGTATATCAGACCGTGAACTTGTAGGGCATCTCACACGCTTGCCTCGGTGTCTCTGAGGCACTGGCCGCAGGCTGGTATCATGCTAGTTCCAAAGGCACAGGTGAGCAAAGGCAGGCTCATGTCTGGCCCCACTGAAGTGTTCATGTTCTGAGTGAGGGTGAGGGAGACAGCCTAGGGAAGCATAACTAAACCTGGGGAGCAGAAAGCTCCACAGAAGGCCTGTCTGCAGTGAGGTCAGGAGCTCCTGTGAAACAATCAATGCCATGACTCTCCAGCAGCTCCTCCCTCTGACCATGACCATCTATCTGCAGCTGGACGCAGGTCCCACCTTGTTATGATGTTGGCATGAAGTCACAGGACCGTAAGTGTCATTTCCTTTCAGAAAGCGGGGTAGGGTATGAGAACGCCATGGGGGTGGGGGTGGGGGTGGGGCTGCATGCAGATGCATTTAGCTGTGACACGATGACACGCATCATGTCAGCCCTCAGAAGCTGGGAAGCAGTCCTACAAACGGCTAGAGCCTCATAGTTAACACTCGTCCTCAGCAGAGGGAGGGCGGGCACAGGTGCAGCCGATATCTTCACGTGGGTGTGACAGAGAATTGACTTCATCATCTAATAATGGCTTGAAACCCATAATCTGAAAACCACTGGGCTCAAGAACATTGAAGAAATTGGTCTGTATCATGCAGAATTGTCAGGTTGGAGACTCCTGGGGCAGAGACCGCAGAAAACAGAGGAGGGAGGCTCAGGGGAACAGGCTCCAGCTCGTTTCTCAGTTGGCCTCCACTTCAGCCTGGCCCATGCCCTCACCTGAGCCCAGCCCACACAGACAGGCAGGCAGCCAGGTACAGAGAGCTGAGAACTAGGCAGAGTCACAGGATAGGACAGTGAACTGAGTCCTGGTATTTACAGGTTACTTGTACTCCTAACATCTTAAAAATTTCCATTTTAGAAATTATAAGTTTCAGAAAAGAAATTATAAATCTTATGATAGGTTAAGAAACAGGATTAAGGAAGAAGAGTCCAGTCACCAGTCAGAGCCCCACTCCCGGATGCCCCACCTTGGGCTAATGGAAAATCTTGAGATAACATTTCACAGAAGGCAGCAGGGAAATAAAATGTGTATCCAGATATCGTGAGAACCATGGTGCACATTACCCAAACTGGTTGTGGAGCAGGTGCTCACTGGCCAGGGGTGTGAAAACGTTCACCAGTGGGTCTGCTTGATGAGTGGACTTCTCTCAGACACGGCCTTCGAGCTGAGCTGTACGCTATTGTGTATGTTGAGACCAGCCATAAAAATGAGGTGCTGCTAGGAGTGGGGGGCATACGCTTTTAATCCCAGCATTCAGGAGGCAGAGGCAGGTGGACCTCTGTGAGTTTGAGACCAGCCTGGTCTACAAATAGAGTCCAGGACAACTGGGGCTGTTACACACAAAAACCCTGTCTCAAAGAGTGGGGTTAGGGGGGTGAGGGTGTGCCGCAGTGATGGACAACCTCCACTGCCAGGAAAGGCTGGCATGTCCTTACTCAAGCCTCAGGCATTCAGCAGGGCTCCCTGCCTCTCTTAAAACTGTGTACACCACAAAGACCATGCCCTCTGAGGAGCACTGGCCATGAGGCTCCTGTCTCCCACTCCTCATAAGATGGGATGAGAATCTCTTGGTCAGAGCCCTGGCCGCCTGCTAGTTCTTACTCCCAGCATCTTAGGTACCCAACATGTCACAGACCCTGACCACTGCTTTACCACTATGGTCTCACCTAGGACCAAGCGGCTGAAGCTGAGTGTGACTTGGAAGAGCACAGCTTCATGCCGGCACTCACACGCCCACTGCAGCAGACCAGGAAAGATGGCCAACTGGCTGTCAGGAAACAGAAAGCTTATGTCCAAAGCCTAGGCTCTTCAGGATAAAAACAATAGCCTACACAGACCTTGAGGCTCCCTGTAATGCCATTCCCAGGTACATGAGACAGAGACAGGGTAGCCTTCCTCTCCTGTCCACTCACTGCTGTGCTGACTCTGATGGCCAATGGAGGCAAGCTAGAGGAAGGGCTGGGCTAACAGTAAGAGGATGCGGGAACGCCCTTGCCCTTCATTCCCAGCCCACAGCCCACAGCCATGGAAACAACAGCTTGGAGTCAGGAAAGGGTGAGCCTGGATCACCAGTGCCCTTGGAAGACAAGGGCTGAGTCCCCATGGGCCATGAAGAGGTGACCCTAGGGATCGTGCTGTCAATCAGAAGGACAGCCCTGCCTTTGTCTTCTGGGCCATTCTATGCTATCTTGTTCTGGCCACTGTCTAACCTCAGGCCACCCATAGCTTCCTCCACTCTTTACCCACGATGACTCCCCAAGAAGCCTCCTGGCATTCAGACTGCAGGTCTGGCCTGAGTTCTGGACTGCAACTAAACGTCTTAGTTAGACATGGCTGGGCTGCAGAGGCTTCTCTGCTTCAGATCCTCCTGCGGGGCTCATGAGTCACACCTCTGGCTGCGATCCTTGGACTCCCCAGTTCAATGCAAGGACTTCCCACATCACCTGCCCTTGGCCAGGAACAGCTAGTAGCCATATCTATAGGCCTGCTACACACAGGAACAGAGGCCCTAGGATCCTATCTACCCAGCTCTGGGCTTGGGTGACCAGAATGGAAGACTCCTCAGGGCCAGTGGAAAGGTGATGTCGTTTTTAACAGTTCATCTACAAGTGAACTTGAAAAGACTGCAGAGCTTTCAATCTGGAGGTGCCAGCCTTTACAAAACTTTTATTAATAAATGTTAACTTAAAATAATACAAATTTCTTTGTAAAATTTTTGTTTTAATTAAATCCCATCCTGGAAAGAACAACTGCATCAATCTACAATGAATTTTCACAGAACGACCATGGCCAGGTGCATGTTTGAAACCAGGCACTGAGAGACACATGCACATGGGCTTTGGGGAGCAAGGGCGAGGTACGTAACACGTGCTCCTGAGGAGGGGTGCACGCTTGGTCACCACAGGTATCTGCAATAGACAGGAGCCTACGAGTCAGGGACTCCGAGGCTCTGAATTGGGCACAGTTATGGACTTCAGAGCAGAGGCAGCTCAAGCCAATGCCAGCCCCCTGGACAACCACCTGTGTGGAGTGGAACCACCTTCTCCTGGGACAGCATGGGGGAGCAAGCAAACAACAACCCACAGATAGACAGGCCTGTGCTATGAAGCCCCTCAACTCCGTGGCTGATCTCAAACTGAACCTAATTTTCCTCTGCTTAAAAGAAAAACCTCATAATGTCCCTGCTCCAGCAAGAAGCGAAGGCCAAGACTGCACAGAAGGGAGGGCCAAGACTGCAGAAGCAAGCCTGCCCTCACAGTGAAGGATGCGAAGGACACCATTGCTGGGTGTCTGCTGTGGCAGATTGACACTGTGGGGACCCTCCCTTGAAATAAAGCTTCTTAAAATAACTCATTATTAGGGATGAAAAAGCGGGAAATTCAAAGCAATGAAAAGTACCTCTTCAGTAGATCTAAGGAACTGCGAGATATTCTGGGGGAGATGCACAGAACTGGTTTAGAACTATCGATGCTATCGAATGAGCAGGTTCACAGCAGCGAGCAGGAGGCAGCTGCTCCACATCCATGAGGTTTTGCCCAGCTCCAAACCTTCATGAATGAATCTCCAAAGAGTCTTCTCTAACTTGTGCAGGGTTCTTTTGCTTGCACGTTTGTTTGGGGGATAGGGTCTCTCTATGTAGCCTAGGCTAGCCTGCAGTCCATTTTCCCTCTTAAGCCCTATGCAGTAGCAGTCACATTTATTGCAGGGTCCTTGCTCAACGCCACCTCCACCTACTTCAGTCATCCCCTGCCATCCCCAGAATAACACTAATTCATCTATCAGTATGGCTGAAAACCCTGCTCCCAGAGGACAACCCCTGGGAGTGCATCAGAGTGCAGAGAATCCTTTGCTGTGGACATCCTACTTCTGCAGGGAGTGTGGGTTGTGCGAGTGAGTGGTTCTGGGAGCTTGGTGGCTCCTCAGCTGGACATCTAGCAGTTGTGGGCAGTACCTGGAAGGAACTGGTCTAACACCAAAGCTGTGGACATCAGAAGAAAACAAAACTACAGACCACATTTTTCCACAAATATATGCAAAAATCCTCAACAAAACATTAGCAAATTAAATCAGGGAAAGTACCAAAGGAATTCCATTCTACAGGTAGGACTTAAAATAGTTATGCATGGTTGTCTGGACAAATAACAATCAACGAAGCATATGCATGACCACATCAAATGATGCAGAAAAGGCCCCTGACAAAACCCAATACTCCTTCAGGACAGAAACTCTCAGCAAAGTAAGTGATGCCTGAGATAAATCCACAGCTCAAATATGAGAACTCACTGTCTCACTGATGAGAAACAAGGCAAGAGACCCATCCCCTTTCACACTGTACCAAAAACCCTCATGAATGGAGTAAGACAAGAAAGGAGAAGAAAAGCTACATTGATGCAAAGGAAGAAACAAAACCATCTTTGTTCACAAAGGCCATGCTATTTGTATATAAAATATGAGAGAAGCAACAACAAGCTATCTAGAGGCAACTTCAGCAACACTGCAAGACATAAGACCAGTTACTAGAGACAGGTGTGTCACTGTCTATCAGCACTGAGCAAGGTAAAAGTCAGAAGTGCAGTATCATCTACACTGGAACTCCCCAAAGGAACCTTAAATTTAAATCTGGACAACTCTGCATAAGAGCTGTATGAAGGACACTAGAAAGCTTTGATGAAAGATGCCAGAGAAAAATGGGACAAGTGGCCATAAGCTGCCACGCGTGTGAGTAGGGAACACAGTACTGTCAAATGCCAGTTCTCTCAGATTTACAGATCCAACGCAAGACCAAGAAAAGTCTCAGTGAGCTATTGTGTGGCAATCAATAAACAGACTAAATTTCAAGGGGAATAGCAGAAGGTCCAGAAGAGTTATTGCCATCCTGAAGAAGAAAAATGAAGTGAGGGACTGACATCATCCAAATTTAAGACTTTCTCTATATAAAGTTGCAATAATTATGGTTTTGGTAAAATACATAAATATATTAACTGATCTAAATAAAACCCCAGAAATACATACACACAGTCAGCTGACTTTGGGCAAAGAAAAGATAACAGAGAAAAAGTAAGCTGTGAAAAGATGATACAGCACAAACTAAGTCAACATTAGTTCAAATTCCTTATATTTTGGAATAAGAACTCATGTTCCTGCATGATAAGACAAGCACTGTTTAAATCAGCATTAACAGATGAACTCCATGAGATGAAGTCTGTGTTGTTTAATGAACCACAGTATGCCGTGGTTAAATGTGTCCACTCATCTTTATGTTCTTGGTATCTATGATGAAAAAGAAATCTTTAAATATACATCTGATATAGGTAATAGTTTCTTTGCATATCTTTCTTTAGAAAATACTTTATAGCAGTTTACCTACACATTTAGTTTTACTATTTTGCCCCAAACTATAGATCTGTTCCATTTTTATAACATCGTTTGGGGGGGCAACATTAATAAACATCACAGACTGTTGAAAGGAAATGCTTTGTCTTCCATAATATAAGCAGCAATTGGACAGAAACAACCAACCAGCCAATCTAGCAACCTACCAAACTACCAACCAGCAACCAGCCAACCTACCGACCTACCAACCACTAACCAGCCAACCTACCAACCTACCAACCACTAACCAGCCAACCTAACAACCTAACAACCACTAACCAGCCAATCTAACAACCAGCCAACCTACCAACCACCAACCTAACAACCAGCCAACCTACCAACCTACCAACCACCAACCTACCAACCTACCAACCACCAACCTAACAACTAGCCAACCTACCAACTATCAACCACCAACCAGCCAACCAGCCAACCTACCAACCACCAACCTACACTAACAGGTATCAGTTATTTAACCTGAGCGCCTGGCAGGCTAACTGAGAGCGGCACTTCTTATCCTTCATGCGGCTCACATCGACAGCAGGTCTGCAGATATACAAGCTGAACACACACGTTCTGATGCTGGTAGTCTGCAGCGTGCTTCCCGGGCTGTTAACACTGGGAAGCAGCGTAGCTACTGATGTATACACACTATATACAACTAGCAACCTCCTTAAGGCAGCCACTGCAAAGGAGGGTTAACCTGCAGGGTAACCTGCAGTGTTCTCTAGAGCCAGATAGCTCCTTTGTGTACACACATGCATGTATGTATGTGTATATGTATGTATGCATGCATGTGTGTACACAGAAAACTATACACATATTTGCACAACCTTCTATTTTTTTAGCCCTCCAAAACAATTTCTTTTTATATTTTGTGCAAACATCTAAATGGTCTACCATTTAAGGCAAAGAGTTCGAATTAAGAAAGGTCATAAAATAGGCTTATATTTATCCAAAAGCATTTCACCTTGCATATTACTGTTTTACTTTGTTCTAAACACACATGACATTTTTAAAAAAAATAATTTTTTTATTTATTTTATATATGTGAGTATACTGTAGTTGTCTTCAGACACACCAGAAGAGGGCATCGGGTCTCATTACAGATGGTTGTGAGCCACCATGTGGTTGCTGGGAACTGAACTCGGGGCCTCTGGAAGAGCAGTCAGTGAGTTATCTCTCCAGCTGTTCCCCACTCCATGACTCTTAAGTATGGTCATCGAATCCCTGACACCTAGAAAAAACCTCATTTCTAATTACAAGCACAAGTTTTTAGGGAAAAACTGAAGTATCACACTAGATCCTCGCTGTCTGAAACATTGTTTCTATGAACAATCAAGTCTCAAAGAGGAAAAAAGCAGCTTTGAAATGCAGAAATGGGAAGTAAAATGGAGGCAGAAAGTAACTTAAGTTTACTAATACCAAAGCATCCAAAAAACAATTATCTCTTAGAATCTAGAGCAGTGGTTCTCAGCCTGTGGGTGGAGACCCTCTTAGGGCTGAACCACCCTTTCTCTGGAGTCAAATATCAGATATCTTGGATATCGGATATTTACATTACAATTGGTAATAGTAGCAAAATTACAGTTATGAAGTAGCAGTGAAATAATTTTATGGCTGGGGAGTCATAGCAGTAGGAAGGTTGAAAACCACTGGTCCAATGCAACTCATCTGGAACTTTAAATAAATAAGCTTCAGTTTATTCACAGCATCTGGCCCAAGCAGAGTTCTAGTGTCAGGACTCCTCTTGCTGCTACACTCATTAATCTCTGACATGAGCCAGTTGATAAGGACACATTCACATCTGCATTTTTCTTCATGGCAACTGGGACCGAACTGCTTCTAAGACATCTTCATAAACATTCTGGTACTCTCTTGAACCTAGAGAAAGGTGTTTTCATTGTGCATCCAGTTTAGTAAAGCTCATGGTTACAGTATCCATCCAAGCATACAAAGCTCCGTCCTCATCAGACTCAGCACTGAAGGAGGCAATAGCAAGAGACAATTCAAGAGAACTATTAAATGCAAAAATAAGCTGTGTATAGCCAGGCAGTAGACTATCACTCAATGCTAGAACTTGGCCAGCTAAGGCTGGAGAGATGGCTCAGTGGTTAAGACTGGGCATTGCTCTTGCAGAGGACTGCAGTTGAGTTCTCACATTCCCACTTCCTGTGGCTTACAAAACCAAGGGACCTGACACCTTCTTCTGGCCTTTATAGGCATTCACATACATGTGTACATACATGCATACACACACAAAATAAAAATGGGAAAATAAATCTAAAGAAAAGAAAGAAATTAGCCATAGAGACATGAAGTGACTGAGGTGTGTATTAGTAAGTGCATGCACTAGTCTGTAGCCTCTGCTCCAATCTTTTGCCATGCCAGGAAAGGCAGTACAGAACAGTAAGATCTGGTACTGGGCAGGGGATGGCAGAGGCAGGGGAACAGGCAGAGCATAGGAGTCACCAGGATGGTCTCTCTACTCTGACACTAAATGGACCTCTGTCACACGTTTGTCAGAACTCACAGGATGGGGCTGGAGAGATGTCTCGAGCAGATAAGAGTGTCTGTGCAGGCGCAGGGACCCACACGGCAAGTCAGTTATCCAAGGCATGCCAGCCACTCCAGCTTCACAAAGGGCAGAGAATGGAGAATTGCTGGGGCTGGCTGAGAAAATGTGGGCCCCTAGTTTAAGAAAGGACCCCCCTCCTCGAAGGAACATGTTGATAGTGACAGAGGACAGTGTCCTCTTCTGACCACACACACACACACACACACACACACACACACACACAGAGTGTGCCCTACCGCCAAGCATGACCCTCACTGCGGACACTAGTGGACACTAGTGGTTACCCTGATTTAATGCAGTTCACAGCCCGTTCCTGTGTCCCACCATGGGGAGATACAGACGGGCAGTGGGAGCTGCATGCATGCCATGTGAACATTTTGGATCTTTTGCCAACTTTGCTGTGAACCTAAAACTCTTTAACAAAAACAAAAACAAAAAAAAATCAAGTCATTCAGAATTTTTTTCATGACCTGGAAGTTCAGACCCTGTTGTTCAGTTGTTACTGTTTCTCTCTCAATAAATTCTGCTGACCACATATCAAGGCCCTGACAGGAAAAAACAAAGTATGCTCTCAGGCTGTGTCCAGCAGCTTAAGTCACTCACTCTGCCCCAAGCCAACACTGCTAGCACTATAGTGGGACCATTAACAATTAGGAGGACCACCAAAGCCCAGCCCCAGTTCAGACACGGTACCTGGAGGGAGGGTCTCCACGCCCGGTGCTTTCTCATCTCCTCTGCTGTGGTGAAGGTCCTTCTTCTTAATGGAGTCGATGTCATTCCAGTCACCCTGGAGAAACAAAGACACCGAGTGAGACGTCTGGTTCTGTTGGCTCACCTTCACTCAGCTTCTCCACTTCAGAGTGGTTTCGTGATGCCATCACACTGGGGACCTCAGCAGCGAGCAGGGAGCGCTCCCACCTTAGGGCAATCCTCATAATCACCCAGACGTCTAGACTATGCTCTAGGGAGAAAGTGTGGGACAATCTCTGCACGACTCTAATGAGGACCATAGCAGCCATGTGCTGAGCACAGCATTGTTGTAGTGGCTGAGTCATGGAACCAGGGCTCCTGGGAAATCTCAAAGGTCTAGGTCTCTGAGCTCCTAAGATGTCAAAGGGCACATTAATCCTACTGATGGTACACCAGGAAACTCGCAGGGGACTGCCGGGAGCCAGCCTGCAGAGCAAGACAAAAGCTCTGGTGGAATTTATCCCACCCATCTGGGCAAGCGATTGGCTGTCATTTATCAACATTAAATCAAACTAAACAATAGCCCCACAGCCCCACAGCTTAATGCATGTTCCACCCACTTCAATCCGATTACTGTGAATGAGAAGTGTTTCTGTGTATAACCCAAACAGAAGACCTCTCATGGGCCCAGCCCTGTGGAAGGCCACTTCCTGCAGATGAGGATCCTGGCAGTTGGAACCTCCCCTGGCAGCCCAGCCAGCTCTCCATGTAGCTAAACTCTCCGGACTGGGCTGCTGTGTCTGCTTTGCCATGTTCTGTGCTGGATCTAAGAAAGATTTCCTCCCACTGTCACTTGCTCAGACCATAATCTGCATTTAAAGGAAGCTATCCTATTCTCCACCCCTCCTCTCCCAGAAGCCTTTCCGTCCTCCCTAGGCTTCTGCAGTATAGTGATATGGCTGGTTTATCATGGGAAGGGTGTGCCAGGAGGTGAGGTAGGAGAAGTGTGCAGAGGGGGAGGGGTGGGGAACACTAACAATGGACACCGATCCTCTTGCTCCAAACCACATCATCATGGACTGGCCACCTAGCCAATGCTTCTCAGCCTCCTTGGACTCCCAGCACTCTTTGCTCCAAATGTTTGAACACGCATCTGGACCCTATTTACATTTTTTCTCGCAGCCAGAAGATTCTAAAACGATCCTTGTAATCAGCTCTTCTGATTATTGCGTTATAAATAAACTTTCAACCCACCATTGGTGATGATTGTGCAGTGACCCTAGAAACATAACAGACGGTGGCTTTGCAATGAAGGGAACGACGTTAGAAACTAAAACAGCCGGCTCCAGCCCGGCAGGGCTGCACGGTGCTATCTTTTAATTAAGAGTCCACTTCTATTTCATAGCTGGTTTGTTAGATTTTCTGACTAATAATACTTCCCTCCCACCAGGGCTTCCGACCTCTCAAATACTCTGGCTCCCAGATCAGCTATTTCACCTTGAATGAGATGGAACGCTGAGGCGGTCTCTGGAGCTGGTGGCTCCAGTCAAGTCCTAGTCTGTGGCAGTCACAGAATCAACATATTCAGGTCAACTCTCAGCATTTTTCTCAAAACACATTTTCTTCCCACACAGCCTGAGCCTGAGCCTGAGTCTGGAGTGCCAGGCAGGGTCTAGTCAGTGATAACAGGGCCTCACTGCCCACTGAGCTTTAAAACCAGGAGGCTAGGCCAGCTGCTGTGAGCCTGTGGCCCAGGTTTGCTGCCATGGGTGGCCTTTCACAGTGGCATGTAGTATTCAAGACCCCCAGGTCCTCTGTGGTCCCAGGAACTGTCTCACATCCCTTTGTGTACCCTCGGCAGTGTGGTGCCCTCAGGTGTGTGATGAACGGCTAAGAATGATATTCACATGCTCCGCCTTCACTGGTCCCTCCATTCCCATGATCGCTTTGAAGCTCCCACATCTACAGATCTTAACAATCCATATAAAGCAGACCAGCAGCACTGTTGAAAATATCCTAATGCTCCACGTGGTGAAGCCCTGTGCTCAGAGCCCGTGTGTCTAGGCTGGGAACCAGGCACTGTGCTTCGCCTGCTATGAGGAAGGAAGATGGAGTCTGCCTGGTGACAGGTCTATGCTCTGGGGGTGAAGGCAGTAAACACACGGCTTCTGCCATGTTTGTAACAGGCATAAAAATATTCCTCTGGAAGAAAAGAGAAAATAAACAGGCAGTTTTAAATCTCCCCTTTTGAAACACATTTTGTCAATGTTAAATCATTTTAGCTACTAGACCATATGGTCAGGCACAGAACAAGTCCCCAAAATACTCCTGAATGCTGGGTTCCTCAATGTCACCTGTCAGCGTCATTTAGAGACTGTTCAGTAATTATCACCGGGGCGGAGCAGAACAGCGGCACTTGCGTTTATAAAAAGCCAGGTCGACAGATTCTGAAAGAGGCTTACTCAGACTTGGAGCTCATCTCGAAATTCAGATGCCCAAACCCACTGAGGTACCATTCAGCCCAAAGCCAGGCTCTCAGCTCCCAGCTACAGACCACACCTCTCACGGTCAAGTATTTCCACCAAGTGACCCAGAGGGACGCAGGGACTGCCAGCTACTTCTGAGTCCTTGGGGTAGCTGGTTCTACCATGGTAGAGCTGAAGAAAACCCACAGGTTCCCCCAGATGACAGGACTCCCCAGACAGGGCAAGGCACTGCCTGCTCACTGGTTCAGAGCCTCACTTTGACTGCTGGCTACTCTTGTTGTGACCAAATACCCAACAAGCAGCCAGGTAAGGGAAAAGGACTGACCCTGGCTCACGGTCTTAGCAGATATGGTCCATCACGGCAGGGAAGGCACAGCTGAGGCAGCCTGGGGCCGTGAGAGATGAGAACCGAAGACTAGGGAGCAGACACAGGGCAGAAAGTCTGGGTCACAACCCCCCAGGCCTGTGCTGTGGAGATATATTTCATCATCTCCTAAAATTCTTACACCTACCAAAGTAGTGCACCAAACCATCCACCCACCCAGACAATGTGCTTCTAATCCACCGAGAAGGGGGCACCTAGAGTCTGGGAGGGGCCCCCAACCTCCACATGAGGATCACACTACGTTATAGGTTTCCCAACACAACTTCAGCAACACTGACCCCTCTGCCTTGGAAAGCAACTGGGCTTTACTTGTGAGCTCAAGGCCTGTAGGGAGCACGGGTTGGGTTGACGATGAGGGGCATCCCTCCTCCCCATCACTGGCTGGTGAGGAGCAGCTTAGCACCTCGGGGGTGCTTCGGGGATCCTGAGGATCCACGGATCTTCTCGGAAGCTGTTTGCATTGTGTGCACAGTGGAAAGCAGTGACTCTTCCTGTCTCACGTTATGGGGAGGGATGGCACTGGGACACTCTGAAGAACAGGAAGAGCCCACAACAGACTTCACGGCCCATGCTGACAGCACTAGAACCTTGACTCAGCTAAGAGCCCAAGAGTCAGGAGTTAAGGGAGGAGATGAAAAGCCCAGTTCTGAGACTTGGACTTAGTCCCAGTAGCTGCTCCTACTCAACCCAACGGCCGGTCTGAAACTCCATCACACTCTCAAGGTCTGAGAGGTCCCAGGCAGCCTTGAGAGGGCTGTTCCACCTGTATGCTCACTGCACCAAGCAGCTTGTAGAGCTCAGGGTTCAGTGAGGTGTGAGTTAGTGCGCTCTGTATACACTCAGTTGACCACAAGCCACAGGCACACCACGACAAAGGTCTTCTGTTCATTTATTTCACTATCTGTGCTCATAAGAAAGCTACTGAGAAGTATCAGGAGCACTTGGCCCTCTGGAACACTATAACTGGCATTCCACCAGGGAACCTTTCACACACACATACACACACACACCTGGCATGACACCCTGCATACTTACCACCCACATGCCATCAAAGCTCTTCTGTCCAAATGCTCTCAGCCACATGCAAGAGCAATGGCTGCCAGCAACCCAGTCCACCAGGAGCTCCTGAGACACAGTGGGGAAGATCAGACTTATGCTGCTCTGTCTGTCACCTCAGGCAACTCTGGCTGCACTACTTGAGGATCAAAGGGGCCACAGCGCCTTGGTGCAATGCCACCTTGCTCCCAGTAGGAGCCTGCAACTACACAGTGCCTTGTCACACCCTGGCTTTGTCTGGGCAGATCTACAGACTGAGTGTGACCTTAAAGAGCATCTCCTGGAGAAGAAGGCTCTAGGTGACATGCTAGGCGCCCGGGAGCCTGAAGGCAGGGGTTAGACACTAAAAGAAAATGTGGCCTTCCAAGCTCTGAACCCGAATACACACTCCTCACAAGTCATTGCACCTTAGGGTGTATTTGGCAGAGGCAAGTGAGTAAATAAGAACTTTGATTAATAAAATACCCACAGTCGGGCAGTGGTGGCACACGCCTTTAATCTCAGCACTTGGGAGGCAGAGGCAGGTGGATTTCTGAGTTCGAGGCCAGCCTGGTCTACAGAGTGCATTCCAGGACAGCCAGGGCTATACAGAGAAACCCTGTCTCAAAAACAAACAAACAAAAAACAACAACAAAAAAATAAATACCCACATTGGCATCCTATGTATGCAAAAACTGAAGAGGAATACACAGGAATTCCACACAAAATTCACAATGATCTCCCAATCTAAAGTTTTAAAAATTACAAGTAAAATGCTCATAGACCTTATTTTATAAAGGGTAAGTGGCTCCTAGGCCAGTATCCATCATCTGTTTATTTTGGGTTGAGAGGGAGGTCCTGGACATTTTGAATGGCAGTTTTGAGTTCCTCTTTAAGGAAGCTAAGATAGAAATCTCTTGGGAAAATTAGTCAATGTGTTATAGGACAGATTAGCTAGCCTTAGCAGACATGAGGGGAGAGGCCTAGGAGTGACCTATTTCACACTGCATCCCTCCTTCTAAGAGCAGCTGGAATCCCCTAAGCTGGCCAATGACATCCACAGGAGGCCAGTGTGAGGACAGCACAGGTAAGCAGCTCACATGCAACCTCACTTGGATTCTGAGTAGAGTCTGGGAGCCATGAGAACCAATTCAGCTTTTGGTCCCCTTCTTGGAGGCAGAGAGGCAGGGGCCTCAGGATAAGTTGGTGGAATCTGTGGGTGAGCTGGGTGTGACCTGGGCGTGGTATCCACATCCATTCTCTGCCTATAAATGGAGATCCTGCTTGTGCAGAGGTATGGACAGCCCTCTCTTTGCCCCAGTTCTGCTTGTGCTGGGCTTCTGGCTCCAGCCAAGGCAGATCCCCTCATATTACAGAAGTGACGCATGTCAAAAGCTTGACTAGAAAATGTCTTCCACATGAAAGGGAGTGGTTCTTAGCAAATCCTTTTCCCTGTGACTCATATCAGCTGATCACATTTTAAAATAAAGTAAAACTTCTAAACAGATGACAGGAAAGTGGTGGAAAGGCTCAGCAGACAGACAGCACTTCACAGTGTACAGCCAAGAGTGAGGGTGCAGCAGAGGGCAATAGAGCAGGAGATGGGGTCTCCCTGGCTGGTGTGTCCATAGCCTGGCACACACTACCACACCATGCTGCCTCCTGCCCTATTCACTACCAGAAGTTTGTCCATGTCAGTCTCAAATACCCACAAGGCAGGTCCACTGTATCTTGGATGGTCAGGTCCCATGCAGCCACCATGGACTCTGGTGGCCCTTCAGAAGACATCTTCTTTAAAGCGTTCAGGGCTTTCCCCATCAGTGTATCTGGATCAGGGGAGCAGTGGGGCCAGCCTAACACAGCTCCTAGAGCAGAACCAGCATCTTCCAGTGGGGTCCCAGCTGAAGGAGGAGACCTTTAACTATCACATCTTATCAGTCTCAACTAGCATAGCTAAATCTGCTACCTCACCCCATCTGGTCTTCCTTTTACTAAACACAGTCTTTGTTCACAGTGTGTCTGTGGTTAGCTGGCCTCATTTTCCTGATGAGGAAGCACAAGGTAAAAGGTGGCTGCTACAATGTAACAATAAGGTAGCTGTTACAGTATAACAATAAGGTAACTTCTACAATGTAACAATAGGAGCCAGATCTACTACACCTGATTCAAAGGCTGGCCTCCCCAGAGTGCCAAACCCTCCTGACTTGGCTACCCTGCTCAGTGTTCACATGTCCCCTAAGGAGAGTGATCAATGAATCCCAACCCTGAAGGCAGGTGTAGCTCTTTCTTTCTAGGCCCTGAAACTGGGCTTCACTCCCCCTCCCAGATCTACCCAAGGGCTTTTGCAGAGTTATCACAATGAACTAATTCCAAATAAGGAACACATTCTATGCGTAAATACTACAGTATTACTTATACAAGTAGAGAAGAAACTTAAAATATTCTCCACTAAGCAGTTAATTTATGTTACAGTTCCTTAAGAGGATATTATGCATTCATTAAAATTATAATGATAAAGACCACATCAAATATGCAAAATGCTTATGTTAAGCAGGAGACCAAATTTTATGTACACAATAAAACAACTATCTAAAAATACACATCCATATGGACCAGCCTGGAATGAGACACAGAGCAGCTCATGCTGGCTGAGAATGCTGGGTGCTGTTTCCACTTCTCCAACTCTTTCATGTTCTTAAATTATTCTCATGAATAATTTTTAAACCCAGCACAAATATGTTACGGGTAGAATCATAAATCTGCATGGTGATCAGCATTACTGAAGCAACAGACGATCTGGCCAGGCCTGGCCTGAGTTGCTGACAATGCCTGGCTAGAGAGCTGTTTGCAGAAATGCCGTAGGTCCAGTCTCTGCTCCTCAGGTGGAGTCCACAGAGTAGCCCAGAATCCAAAGGTCCCCAGGAATTCAGGTGAGTACCCAGAGACACCGCTGCAGCCTAGACTTGAGCAATGCTGGGTCTGTCTCTACAACTTTTTGGTAAACACCACTTTCCATACTAAATCTGTTTTCTTCAAAAAACTGGCCAAGGAAAAGCCAAAGTAGCCTTGTGAGAACGTAGCCATTACTGTGAGCACACAGCCACGGCTGGACTGTTAGGAGAACATCGGACCGTGATGTCTTCATAGGTGGCTGGCCATGTGCACAGAGAGCCAGATACTCCCACCAGATGCCACATCAGCATCTTGGTGAGACAGATGGCACTGCCTTCCTGAAGCTGATGCTTCCTGTGGGCATCCCACCTGCTAAGGCTGTCAAGCTCTCAGGTGCCCTGTAGTCCGTGTGTGATCTTTATCACATCTGTGGAGCAGTACCAGCATCCCATTCAAAAGAGAAGAAGACTGAGACCCAGATGATTGAATTGAGGGCAGACACTGTATACCTTAGTGAAACTGCAGCTGCCTGGGTCAGAGTGCCAGCTCTCTTCGCCTCTCAGGGTCAGTCCTGGGACAGACTGGCTGACCAGATACATGGTCACCCTCTAGCACATGCTGGCTGGTCCCCAGCTGCTCGGACAGCCAGGACACTGTGATTTTTCTCATGATTTTCAGAACCTTGGGCCTACTCCTGCCTGTCTTTTTTTTGTTTTTGTTTTTGTTCTTGTTTTTCTAGACAGGGTTTCTCTGTGTAGCCCTGGCTGTCCTGGAACTCACTCTGTAGACCAGGCTGGCCTCGAACTCAGAAATCTGCCTGCCTCTGCCTCCCAAGTGCTGGGATTAAAGGCATGCGCCACTACAGCCCGGCTTCCTGCCTGTCTTAAAAGCCATCCATCTCTGTGGTGGTCACACACCATGTTTGATCCTCATGAAGCACCAGGGTGATTCCATACATGGCACTTGCTCTGCAGTGAACTCAAGTTCCTACCCCAAGCCCAGAGTCCCAGGAGTCATGTTTTCATCTATGGTGACACAGGGGCAGGGAGATGACACATACGATAGAAGCAGAGGAACACTGACAAAACCCAAAGAAGCCAAAGCCACAGGCCCACATTCTATTGCTCAAACGAAGCTAGGAACCTCCTACCCACAATTTGACATCCTGGCACTACATCCTGGTATGTCATGAAGTGCACTGGTTTGGAGCAATAGGGCTGCAGTGGATTAGAAATAGCCACTTTTTTTTTGCTCTTCCCTGGGTGAGAAGCTGGATGTGGCCTCGCGGGCACTGTGGCAGACAATTCCAGCTGCTCCTCAAGAAGAGGCAGGTCCTAGACTGTCAAACTTTCCTGAAGCAAAGGCCAGTGACATCCACACAGCGTGAGCCAGCAGCCCCAGATGTGGGTGCTACACTCTTCTATAAATATGGGGGACCCAGGAGAGTGGGTGCACATGAAGACTGACAAAAGTCCTTATGTGTAGATGCCATCTCTCATGTAACCACACTAGAACAAAGTGGCCAGAGACTCCCAACATTCCACCCTGAGCTGCAGGAGTCTAAGCTGTGACATGTGGTCCTGGCTACCTTAACACCTTCCCTGAGCTTGCTGCCTTGCTACCAAATGCAGATAAAGGCTAGTGGGCATCACATAGGACTTTGACAATGTCCAGGTACCATGTCTAAAATACACCACATGGCAGTAATCCCCAGTAGAAACCTAACACCAAGAGGAACATGTGGCATGGAGGTGAGGGAGACCCATCAGGGTAGTGGTGGTCCTGGGACGCACACCAGGCACCTGGTGGGTGACCACTGGCTTCCAGAGACATCCACTCAGTCTCGCCCATGTCTTGGAACGTTGTGTCCTTTCCAGAGGCAGGCATGAGGCTCTGACCATTAGGATCCCATCAAAAGTCAGCCAAGTTGGCTATGTCCCGTCCAGTGCGTTGTTCAGGAGGAAAGAGAGCCAGCCTGCTTACAGGTAGGTAGGTGACCCTACTGTTTCTCTTCAGAATGACTGATAATGTTTGGCCACACTCCACATGTGACCATAAGCTCATCACATCAAATAACAGTCTACCTAGTGGGAACCAGAAAGGCATTGGACACAGTGACATCCTGAAATCACAGTACTCCATACCCTGGATGTAGCCCTCGGGGACCAATCAAGAAGCAGAATTGCTTCCTTTTCTCCTATTAGGAAAGTCTGGTAGATCTCAGTGTAACCAGACTGCATCCCGAAGGGCTTTCTTCAGACTTCAGGAAGGCGGAGCAAGAGCTAAGGAGAGCCGTGAAGCAGGCAGGGAAAATTCCCACTGGCCTCGGGCTCCCTGAATTCCTGATTCTTGCCTTTTCCTGATGCCTCTAGTGAGATCCAGGAAGTGCAGAACATTTCGGCCTCAGAGATTGGAAGTCATGGTTACCAGAGAAGAGCAACTGGTGACAGAGTGTGGGCAAGTCCTGAGTAAAGAGTTCTCGGGTGACAACTCAGGGCAACAGCCCCAGTGTGGGGCCTTAGTGCCCTGCCCAGGCCCGGCAAGGTCAGAGGGTGCCCTGTTTCATCCACTCAGCCCCCCCCCACCACCCTTCTGTTCACATCTGCGAAACAGCGGCCCGCCTTTATCTGTAGGCAGCTACAAACGAAGGGCTTTTTAGAAAACAGCAGATGGGACTGCAGGTGCTGGTTCACAACCTGACCTGGTTATGTGTGACCTGGACACCTTGGTAGGGCTCACCTTGTAACCACTGGGAGCTGCACAATATGGGCAAAGAAGCAGATACTCCCAAGGGAGTTTGCATATGTTGCCATCTCTCTACTACTCCAGCCCCAGGCCACTGCTAATCACACACACACACACACACACACACACACACACACACACACACCCCACCCAAAAAAGTTAGGCCTCCCTGCATTTCAAGTCAATAGCCAGCTATCTCCAGAGTGAGTCACACAGCTGCTGGCTGCCCCTGACACTGTGCTAGCCCACTGTCACACTCATGCAGCTGCTGGCTGCCCCTG
>NW_022196905.1:262810223-262829422 GCF_008632895.1 Mastomys coucha | reverse complement strand
CCCTGACACTGTGCTAGCCCACTGTCACACTCATGCAGCTGCTGGCTGCCCCTGACACTGTGCTAGCCTCCTTCCCCAAGCAGCAGATGGTGTCCTCTCATCCAACACAGGGCTTCCATACAAAGGGTGTCCTTGTTCTAATGAACCTTTGTCTACACTCTGGCATAGCTTTCTCGGTGTATATACATGTGTATGTATGTTTGTGTACATGTGAGAGTGTGTATGTGTGTGTGTGTTTATGTGTGTAAGCCAGAGGCCAACCTCATGGTCTTCCCACCTTGTTCTTTGAGACAGGGTCTGTTGATGACTTAGAGCTTGTGCAGCAGACCCCAGCAATGAAAAGGATTATAAGCATGTACCAGCACCCCACAGCCCGTTCATGGTGGTTCTGGAAGCCCAGCTTATCAGGCCTGCACAGCAGGCACTCTACCAACCCACCCATCTCCTCAGGCCTCGTGATGGACCGGAATGTTCCGCATGGCCCGCAACCCATCCCTTGGGTGCTGTTTCTTTGGAACCTGATCTGGGGTTATAAATCCTCTTTCCTTCAGAAACTGGGTATCATAGAAAACTGCAGGCCTCACAAAGCCATGTTCTGCCCATAACTGGGAGAGTTCCAACAGTCCCACAGAGGAAACTCTGTGTGGCTAAACAACATATAACATTTTCGAGAAGGGAGACCTATCCACTAACCCCCAATCTTTTTGAAGAACATGGAACAATTGAGAATTTATTTATCTTAACCTTTGAACTAAGTTATCCTGAAAAAAGCTGCCTGTTGGATTATATTCTGGTTTTCAGCTTTTGGACAGGTCATCTGCGTGACCCCTGGGAGAGACCATGACCTCTGAGGCCTGTTTTCTACAGGTCACAGCAGAAACCAAGGCCCCCACTCAGAAAAGGAATCTGGTGGCACCAGAGGTGGGCAGAACCCAACTTCCCTGCAGAACCTCAGCCAAAGCCTAGTGATGTCTACACTCCAGAGAGAAGTATGCTGAACCCCAGCCTGCCCTGCCCGAAGGGTCGTTGTGCTAGAAACAAAACCCCAGACAACAGTCTAACCAGTGAAGGCTGCAGGTCCTCACACTGGTGTAGGACCAGGTCCTCACACTGCGAGGGTGTAGTGTACATTCAGGTCTTGAGGTTAATTTATAACCCAGAAGGTATCAATTGACTCTGGGGATGCCCTGAAAGGACCCCAGTCTGGGAGGCTGTATATGTTCCATAGCTCTGGGCATCCAAGGCCTAAGGGTCACAGGGCTGGTTCTTCTGGGGCTGAGAGGACTGCTCCAGGCTCCTCCTCCTAAGCCTGCAGGTGGCCTATTCTCCATATCCTCTCACGGCCTCCTCTGTGTTTCTCAGTGCCCACCATCTCCCTCTTATAAGGACACCAGTCACACTGGCTTTGGGCCACCTTAATGACCTCATTGTAACTAGACTTCTGCAAAGACCCTGTCACCAAATATAGCCCCATCCTGAGGCCCCGGGGATTAGGACTCTGGCCTACATTTTCATTCGGGAGAATAGTGCTTACTGCCCCACAGACTTTTTTTGAGGGGACAGAGTATATGAAAAGCAGGTCCCAGGGGCTCCCTTGGCTTTGGCTCCCTTCCCATCCCCAGTGGCTTGATCTTAAAAAGCCTGGCGATTTTGGCTGTGGACCAGCCCTGGGAGGGCAGGTGCAGAGGCCAGCCAGCTCAAGGGACCGTGTTTCTTCTCTGTGTAAGTGTGCCCCACACAGAGAAGAACATAGCCCCATGTGACTGAGGGTCTCTATCCGCTTGATTTCTGCCAGGCAGGGCTGAACAGTAAACTATTTAAGATGTTCAGAATACAATTTTCGGCATCAGGATGAGGTGAGTTCTTGGCCCAAGAGCTCCACAGACAGCCACTATTCAGCTTTGAGTCCCAAGAAGCTAATCTGACAGAGACTTATTATTCTCTTCAAATAATGGATGAGAAAGAACCCATTTTGTTGTCTTTAATAAGTTAGACACTCAGGCAGACAGACCACACAATAAATCTGCATACGTGCGTAAGAGGGGCTGGGCACCAGGGCTTTTATTAACGTATCAATTCCAGACACATGGCAGAGGCCAAGTGAATGCAAACCAATGCCTCTGGGGAGCCAGGGCCTCCGCCTAACTCAGCCCCTGCGGTCAGCCCTGCCAGGAGGCCTCAAGAACAATGGCTGTAATCCATCTCCCAGGGGTGGGGAACAGCCCAGACAGCCTGAGCTCATGGGTCTGACAAAAGGAACCTCAGACACAGACCTGGGTGTAGACTATAGAGATCAGGCAGGGAGGGCTGGAAGGGGCCTTCACACTGGTGATTGGTGGGTCTGAAGGAGTCCTCAGACAAAATTGTAAGGCCTGCTTCTATATGGAAAGTGCTGTGGATGTTTTCGTTTTGTTTTGCCCCCTCTGACGTATAGAAATGTGTATACAACATAAACAGAAAGAAGCCACCATACCAGGCCTTCAGTGGGCCCAAGGATGAGCTTCAAGATGGACTGTTCTGGTATGCCTTTATTCACATATCAGGACAGCCACAGAAACATCCTGTGGTGAGGGACAACAGACATCAGGGCTTCGTGCTGTGTCTGTCCCAGGCAGGGCACAGTGTGTTTCTCTTGATTACATCATTTAATTTTAGACCATTTAGAGATTCGAAAGACAATCAATACTGTGATGTTTCACAAGTGAAAAGAAGTTTTCCTCAGTGCAGGAATTGTGGAAGCAGCAGGCACAGGGCAAGAGGGGATGTGCTAAGCCTGATGGGGGAAGGAAGGTCTAGGAAGAACAAAGAGCCCTCCTGGGGTGTATGTAGAGTAGAGGAGACCACAAGGGTGGAGTGCCCTGTAACCCAGGAAAACAGGGGACATGAGAGACCAGGCTCAGCAAGAGAACCAACCAGATGCCCTGGTTCTGACCATCCATCTTCCTGAACCTCCCAGACATCCCAGCAGACTCACAGTGGGACGGACTTGGCCATGGAAGGGCTGCCCACATTGACACAGGGATTGCTCTGGGCTTGCTGCTTGTTTTCCGTAAGTTTCAGGAGCTACTTACCAAGGATACAACTTTCAACTAGAAAACTTTGTCTGGGTGTCTGGATGGCAGGTGAGGTTCCTGCCCAGACATCAGGTGGAAAGAAGCCAGGAGGCCATCCCCAGAATCAGGGAGCAAGGGAGCAAAGGCCCTGGGTGTGACCCCTCCCAGCCTCTGTTCACAGGCGAAGCCACCATGAACTATAGACTCTGTTTTCATTCCTGTAGTCAGTGTGGTGGGCACAGGGCCAAGCCAGGAAGCTCTGTAGCACATTCTTCCAGGGCCTGTTAAAGGAGATTGTTGCTTTCCAAAGGTACTATACCACAAGCTGTCTCCATGGCAACCCGTGCTAACATTCCTGAAGTAAACATCACCTGGAACTTCCTGGGATACCAGGGTGGACAGTCAGATCTAACATGCAGGGCTGTATCAACAGATGGCAGCCAGGACCTGTGAGGCGGCAGCCAGGACCAGTGAGGGGGCACCAGGACCTGTGAGGTGGCACCAGGACCTGTGAGGTGGCAGCCAGGACCTGTGAGGCAGCAGGAAATTCTGTGAAAACTAGGCCCCACTGGTCCTCTATCAGTAAGATATCCTAGAAATCCTGCAAGTTTCAGGGGATGGAGGAACAGGGGTGAAAGGCTACAGGTAGACAGCCTCTGGGACAGGACTACTGCAAGTCATCTAGCCCTATACAGGCTGCACACAGGGAAACAGAGCCACCACCTGCTCCCAGATAGCTGCAGAGCCCTGTGGCCACCCTCGGGCAGAGTGCACAGCTCATCACAGCATCATCAGGGCAGATTCCTAGACAGGATGGTCTACACTGTGGGCCAGACTAACCTGAACTTCCATTACTCTTCCCACCTCAGCCTAACGAGCGCTGGCATTACAGGAGCAAGCCATCGCATGTGATTTCAGGGTGGGTTTTCAAGGTCTGAATTGGCAGGAAAGCCCCTAAGAGCACGTGTGTCAGGTGGATGGTAAGCAACCCCTCCCCCCAAAGGTACCCTGCTGGAACACCCCCAAAGTGCCCTGCTGGAACACTCAGGACCTACCAATTAGCCCTGATGTGGAGGAAAGCTGGGCAGTGTTCATGCTTGCACGCAGCTCCACTCCAGCTCCTCACCCTGGACAGGAAGTTGTTCCCTGTGGGCATCACTCTCCTGGGTAAGCAGATCTGGGGGTCAGGTGTACATGTGTGAGTACCAGTCACTCACACGTGCCATTGGGCACTCCTTCTAATCCTCTGAATCAAGGGCCTGTAACTGACTGCTGTACCAAACACACCAAAGACTCCAACATGTGTTCTTCACAGAGCTCGCCCCAGAATCACTACGGAAACAGAAAGTAACCTAGTACAGAAGTCTCCCGACCTTTGAGGCTAGACCCAAGAAGTTCAGTCGTATGCCAAGGCAGAGCCACCTTCTGGAATTCATATATCACAGGCTAGGAACTAGGTGGCAGCCCGCTCTTTAACCCTATGTGAGCTAACATGCCAGACCTGACACTTCACCACCAAAGCCAGCCCTGCCAGAAAGAGCACACAGTCCAGGCTTCACACTCCACTCCAGCAAGCAACAGAGGCAGGTCTGCAGTCACTGCTTCCACAGATGAAAGCACCATTCACACTCAGGGGGAAATCACAAGCCTGGGGAAGCAGATGGTGGTGAACATGCATGGATGAGAGTAGCCACCACCCTACTGACACCCCAGGGCTCCACAATCACACCCATAAACAGCAAGGGAAAATGAGCAACAGCCTGCGATCTCATCAGGCTTCTTGTGTCCAGTTCCAAACACCAGAGGGGATGCTGTCTTTCCAACTCCTGGCCTAGGAAAATTTATTTTATTTTATTTATTTTAGCCCAGCTAAGACACAGGAGCCTCCATGAGTCAACAGAAGCAAAGAAGGAACCCTAGGAGAAAGAGCCAAGAGCAGCAGGGACAGACACCACGCACTACACTGTCCTGGATCACAGTAGATGCTCAAGCCTTCCCCACTGACTTCAGTACATGGAAGGGCAGTGGGCGTGCACTCTGGAATATATTTCCAGAGCACTGGATGAGTGGCATGTGAGTGGGAGGGGCTGTGTCCTCTGGGATTAACTCAAGCAGCGGCCTCCTTCAAATAAAAAATAATGAGACTCTGCTGGCAGAAGCTTGACTTGATGCTTGACGCCCTGGGTTCAATCTCCAACACAACATAAGCTGGGAGTAGGGGTGCACACCTGTGACCCCAGCCTCTCCATGGTAGAGGCAGGAGGATCAGAAGTTCAAAGTCATCGTTGGCTACACAGTGAGCATGGGGCCAGCCTGAGCTACATGAGACCCTGTGTCAAAACAAACAACCAACAACAAAACCATACATATGGAGAATGGAAAAGTCTACAGGGAGCCAATGTCTGCTGGAGACACGGCCATCACTCTATCTGCAGTGACAGTCCTCGGCCTGTGCACCCTATATTATAACCACACCAAAAGAGTGTGGGTACGAAGCTCCGAAATCCATGAGTAATATAACACTTAAATCCAAGCTTGGCAAAGCAATGGAAGGTTTGAGCATCCCAAGGAATGCTGACTCTCGGCGGTTAGAAACACACTACAGAGGGAAACCCAAGCTGGTTCAGACACCACACACCCAGCTCCACCCATGGGAGCCAAGTCTTACATCTCTACCCATACTCAGCAGCTGCCTGAGCTACATCTGCCTCACCCACAAGGGAGCAGGCCACTCAATGTTAACCCACCTGTCCTAGTAGCCAACAACAAAGCCGACTGGAAGTCCCTAACCACTGAACCACAGTCTGTGCCCAGGAAGCACTGGCTCACCACATTAAGACCCGTGCTACACATAGTTACATAAACCCAATCTGGCTGTGGGGCAATCATAAAGAGCAGAGGCCTTTACTGAGCTCCGAAACCCCACTGATGGGAGTATCCCGCTGATGAGTTATCCCACTGACGAAGAATATTGTCACACAGACATCTACTTTCCCAGGAGCTGGAGTTGCCTCATATCTAACACCACCTTTGAGAAAAACAGATTGTCTCAGTTTGCCTCTTCATGTAGATATTCCCATGGATATACCGAATTTGTGACCACGAAACTTGCCTCAAATCTGTTCAGGACCCAACTGCCCAGCATATACACTTTCCCCAGTTACAACCTTTGAACCACCTCCCCTCAGCAAATGTAAGCGGGTCCAACCGTACCAGACTGCAAACCATCTCTATACGCGAGTAAAACTGCCTTTTATTGTGATGTCTTGGTTCACAGTAGAAGCAGGACACACGTGTAGGAGAGAGACCTACCTGGTCAGGGAGAGAGGAGACACCCTTGTCTGACTGGTATCTGCAGAATCTTCTCTTTCACCCCCCCACCCCCACCCCCCCGTCCACAGTAGCGCCTGCCCCAAGTGCAGCTCACCTCAAGTTGAACAAAGGTGACAAGGACTTCCCTGTCTGACTGGCAGAGAACCAAGTATACTGCATAGTCACCAAGACTCCCCCAGGAAAACCCGGGAAGACAGGACAAGGTGGTGGAAGAGGATCCATGTTATATTTGCTGTGGAATTATACCACCAGTCCAGTATCCATCAACATATGCAGAGCGTGCACCTCTACAGCAGAGTACTACCCATCCCTAAAAGGAGGCCAATCTGACACATGCCATGGCAGGTGAACCCTAAAGACTCTGGCTGGCAAAACACACCTCAGAAAAAGAGAGTGTGCCCACCCACATGAGGCTTGCTCAGTCCGAGAGCTCTAAAGGACAGGCAGAGTCTGTGGAGGAACCATGGTAATGACAGTGTAACAGTATGACTGTGACTAATGCCAGAAAGCTGCAAGCTTAAAGACAGTGATATGGGCTGTGTGTGCTTTACCACAACTTAAGAAAAAATACATGTATAGTGTACATGTGCACACCAGAGCTGGATGTGCCAGAGCCAGCACAGCTCACATCCATGTGCCCTAAGGATGGTAAGGTCTCTCTTCTTCTAGATGTAATATTAGGTAACCACATTTCTAAGACAAATCAGCTCTTTCCAATCTCCTGGGGTGGCCTAATTCCTGTTCACTCCAGCTTCTGGAAACTGCAGATCCCCAGGAAGCAGAATCAGAAGCCTCTCCATCCATACTCCGAGACATTCCTGTCCAGCCTGTGGTCTGCCCAGGCACATATGTACTTCCAGAAAAGTTAGAACTGCTTAGGGACATGATCAGAGACAACAGAGCCTCACATGGATCTTATTTTTCTCTCTTCAGCACTATCTTCTGGTAAAGGAAGACTCAGAAACACAGGTGGGCACTGAACCAGGCGGTGTGAGGGCACACAGCGCTCTAAATTCACCTCAATGTTATTCCCAATGACTTACCACTGGGTGAACATGGGTTTAATTATTAAGGGGCAGGGTTAGAAGGATGCAAAGAGAGAGAGGCTGTGTAACCCCAACCAACAGAGTGCAGAGAGGAGGAAGAATTGTAACACATGTGCAGAAAAGTCCTAACCTGGGAACGGGCCACGGCAGGACACCCAGGGGCACTGTCCTTCACTTCTAGGTCTGATTCCAAATCTCAACAGAACAGAAAGTGCCTTCACATGGGAAACCACAACCACTATGTTCTCATTATCCCCGGAAGGGCAGAGTCCATTCTCAGCTACCTGGGCACTCTGTGCAGAGGTGATGGCATGTCATAACCAGGCATTGCCAGGATGGAAATAAATGTTTGATCCTTGGCTGAACCTCCTGGCCACACACTGTTTACTGACAGAATGTTGTCTACACACACTGCTTTCTCGGAACTGCCTACAGATGTGAGCAAAGGATTCACCAGACCACCCTGCTCCCTGCCCTCCACAGAGCCCACGATCCTCCTTGAGGGTCCACTGTTAGAAGGACAACACAGGAGGTCTGGTGGAATGGTTTCCTGGGATGGATTAGTCGTGTGGTCTCTAAGGGATACTAGTCTAATTTGTCTTCCTGGTGCCTTCCAACATTGTACAAAGCTATGATAAGCCTGTGAATCAGGGTCATAGGCCTCCAGAGCTTAAACTCACGCTGAGTAGATATTTCCACAATGACTCAAAACAACCCAGTTCTCAGAAACCTCGGTCTCAGTTCTCCACTGGAGACCTGTGTTCTTCCCCTGCTTTACTGTGATGCAGAGAAAGGCAGGCTCTCTTTCAACCGGCTTCCATACCATAGGTCACGGAGGTGAGTGGGTGCATCTCCTCCAGGCCTTGTGCAGTGGGCCATCGACTCCATATCCACTGCTGAGGCAGATGCAAAGGCTTGGAAGCCCGTGTCACGATGGGCTAATCCATACCAGGTCCTGGCCTCATCCTGGCTTATGGGGTACAGAGATTGGACGGGGAAGCACAGAGGGAAAGCAGCCAGCTCCCACAGCCACTAGCACACCTCAAACACAGTGATGGATCTGGACACCTTCACCCAGTGTCCTTATCTCAGTGCTGGTCAGTGCTGGGAACGGGGATGACGGACAGGACAGTGCCTGGGAAAATGATGGCAGGGCCTCCCAGGACAGTAATCCCGGCAGCACAGCAAACACTGGGCTCTGCTCCCACACACGGTATTGCAAGCAGGGATAAGGAAGGAGGAAGGCATGGGACAAGTGGGTACATGTTCCTGTGACATTATCACTAAAGAAAAGCCAAGGAGGAAAAGGTGAAAAGGATTTGTGAGGGATCAGAATGGGCTGTCAGGAGGAAACCCCCACTTTCTTCCGGAACTCAGTGGAGCAGGTATCTCACTTTTGTTCATGAAAGACAATAAAAGATGAACCACACACAGTCTTGCTCCTGAGCCAAATGCAGCTTTCCCTTCTCTTTCCTTCTCAGTGTGGGCTGAGTTATAATATAGTTGTAGCCCATCCTGAGGGCTTGTGACGAGACGGAAGCGTCTGCCCAGATCAGTCCTGATGCTGTATCAGGGGAAGGCAGAATCCATGGTGCAAGATTCACATCTGCTCAGGAAGATCAGACTCTCCTGTGGCCACCAGCACAGTAAGTACCCATGAAGGTACTGGGACAGAGGTCAGCAAGCCTGTGGCCCCAGGGACAAGAGCACAGCCAGGCAACAGGCCCTGAACCAGTGGGACATCTGCTGACAATCCTAACTAGACGTAGCCTTTGCAGATTTCCTGGGGGGGCAGAACCAGCCCTGCCTATGTTAGGCTCCCAGGAGGCCTAGCACAGCAAGACAATTAGGAGCCACCCAGTGCCCACTTGTCTCCAAAAAGCTCTGCATGACAACCCCAGCAAAGCCTAGAGACTTCAAGGGAAGAGGGATTTGAAACAAGCCAGGTAGGGAAGGATCTGTCTTTGGTTTGAAGAAAGTTTCCCTCCTAAGAAAGGACCCCAATCCTTCTTAATGGCTGATACCATACCACTCCCTTATTTAGGCCCAAGACCTCACCATTATCAAGGCCTGGCCCTTCTAGACCCCAAGTGGAGACACAGGTAGTCACAGCCATGCCAGGACCCAGGAGGGATACAGACCTAGTTCTATAAGCTTTCCCAGGACCCTATGTCCTCTGGGGCAGTGGGAACTGCTTGGGAGCAGGGCTAGCCACGGAGCACCCTATGATCAGTCGAGACCTTGTCTCTCTCCACATCCTGCTCTCTACCTTCCTGACCAGAGATTCAGCCCCCACCACCCAACCAAGGGCCTACCCCCCCTCCTATTTGGGTCCCTGAGTCTCCTCACCTGGTCTGCCATTTTGTTCTGTCCCATGAACTCAGGAGGTGGCTTGGCCAGGGTCCACCAAACTTGACTCTGAACACACAACAAGATCCATTGCTGACACATCTGTATCTACTTGAGTATGAATTCCAAAGTCAGCTATAGTCCCGGAGGGCATAGGGGTATAGAAGCTCGCACCTGCCTGCCCCACTCTGCATAGGACCTCCCTATTCAGATAGGCATGCAATTCATATGGCTGCCTTTCCAGTGGAAGCCAATAGCTGTGTCAACCTTGGCCTCCTGCGGCACCTCACCCCACAGTGGGGTTAAATGGCAGGCTTCTAGATCCTTCACAGCTAAGTGTGAGCCCAGTGCATCCCTAGCTTAAATTATGGTACCACAGAAACTCGGATGCTGATCCCAGGAAAACAGGAGCAGCTCTGTGATCAAACAACAATATACACTGCACAGCATACAGAACACATGCAAGGCATTAAGGTGCCTTTGCTGGCATGTGAACCACCAAGCCAGCACAATTAGATTTATTATAGGGTTGAGAACAGGGGCACTCAAGTGTCTCCAGGCAGTTAAGAAGTTTTTAAGTATAAACAGTCCTCAGACTGCTGTGGTAGCTTGGATGAGAATGGCTCCACAGGCTCCTATATTTGATCCTTGGTTCCCATTAGTGGAACTGTGTGGGAAGGTTAGGGGTATGTCCCTAGGGGTGGGCTCTGAGGTTCCAAAAGCTCGTGCTATTCCCAGTTAGCCTAGGCACCAACCCCTACCTCCACTTACCTCCTGGTTGTTTCAACATGTAAGTTCTCAGCTACCACTTGAATGCCATGCCTGCCTGCCTGCCGCCACACTTCTGCCTTGATGGTCATGAACTGTACTACCTTCTGGAACTGTGAGCTCCAAGTCAGATGTTGTCTTTCATAAGCTGCCTTGGTCGTGGTTCTATTCCTGTTCATAGGACAGAAAAGTAACTAAGACAACTGTGGTGGACAAAAGCCACTAGAAGCCACTCATGGGCCATCTATCCTATCTCCCACTTCACAAGTAGGAACACAAAGGTCATATAGATCTGTTCGCTAGGCTCTCACCACATCCTGGGGTTGCAATCACTCCTGTTCCATGGAATCCCAACAAGCAGCTGGTCTCTGCCCTCGTGCAGCCATAGAGGAAACACCCATCTGCCAAGCCTTGGGCCAGGGACTATGTGTGCCTCTTTAGACCCAAGGCTGTGACACCAAGTGATTCACATAGTATAGGAACCTGCTAGTGTTGGCAGTGTGGCCACTGCAAGATACCTGGACTCACTGCTTCCTTCTCAGAGTTCTATGGCTATACTCACTCCTCAGTAGTAAGCAGGCAACAGGACAGAAGAGATGGGATTAAGAAACAGCAACAGCTCCAACATATCCACACTCAGATTCTGGCTTTGATTCCTGGCAGCATGATCTATTTTGAGCATGAGACGAGTTTGCTAATTCCAAATGAGCCAGCTTAAAAGTAGACTACAAACGAACAGCAAGCACACTGTGAAGCTGTGACAGCACCCCAAACATCCCCATTTCCCGAGGACTTGGGCAGGGGCACAGGGCCAGAGTTAACAGAACTAGTTCATACGGGCTGCAGGCTTCAAGAAGGGGTCTTGCTGGAGACTCCTCCTGACTCAGACACATGCCAGGGTAGGTAACTGTGACCATGCAAAGCCACTAGCTATTCCTGGGGGCTTCTCATGAGCTGGAAAGATGACTCAGCTGGAAGAGTTTGAACCCCAGCATCTATGAGAAAAAGTCAGGCTGGTAGCCCACACTTACCACCCCAGTGCTGGGGAGGTGGAGACAGTCAGGTTCCAGAGGTTTGCTGCCCACCTGCGTAGCCCAACTGACAAGCTCCAGGTCCCAGTGAGAGACCCTGTCTCAACAAACAAAGTGATACTGTCTAGTTCCTCTAGTGTAAAGGAAACCACACTCCTGCTTCCATGTGCACACTACCCACAAACCCATCCACCATCAATGGCAGGAGCAGAAAGGGGGCGGGGTGTGAGAAACAGCAGCACCTGTGGCCGAGAACTAACTACACAGACACTAGAAAGAACTCAGTGGCCCATCCGGTACCCAGCAGATTTGCTATGAGCAGCTGCAGAGGAGGCAAGAAGAAGTGCATGGGTGTGAAGCATCCACTCCACTGTGCCTACCTCCCCATGACAGCACATGCTGGGGCTACGGATCCTCACAGGGTGCAACAGTGAAGGGCTCCATCTGAACTCATCAACACAACTCGTGTTTCATGCTGTGTAAGCAATGCTGCAGTAACTAGGAGTGAGTTATAGCACCAATAATTCACACCTCAAAAAGGTTCCCACACCCAGCAGCGCACACGGAGCAGACGACAAATCATTCTGACGGAGTCTAAACAGAGCACATTGCCCAGGAACATCACAGCCCACCGCAAGGAGCTCAAATACATGCCATTCTTCAAAACAGAAGGGCCTTCTATCATGAATTTTAAATCAAACTATTAAGACAACCTCCCAAAGTCTAAGGAGAGCCTGGCATGTGAAGAGAGGCATTGACATACCGGATCAGCTGGGCAGAGCTCACAGTGGGATGTGAGGGTAACCTCTCACCCCTGCAGAGACCCTCTTCCCAAATAGGAGGAGCCTGCACTCCTGCCTCAACCCTCAACAGGAGACCTCTGCTTACTGAATCTTCCCAGACTCCTGCAGAATATAAAACAGTTCCATCTACCCTGAGGAGTAAGAGATTATGTCTGCACTCCCACCACCAGGATCTGAACCTGCCATCAAACTGTGGCTTCAGTGATGGCTTATGTGTAGGAACAAGGTCAGCCCTAAATACTTTTCTCCCCATCTAAAGTTCTGAGGGGTAGAGGGCTGATCTACAGAGTACCAGACAGTGACCTGGGCTACAGAGAGAGTAGCTGCCTCTGTGGACCTACAAGGTGAGAGCCAGAATGAAGCTGGTTCAGAGGCCACGCCTACCATGGCAGGAAGCGCCCCTCCTCTGATTATACACATCTTCCCCTTCCCTGAGTATACTTCACACCCACTCATCTCCACAGCTTGGCATTCCCATCTGCTCTCAGCGGGCTTCAGCCATCCAAGCAGCAAACACAGCCCCATACATCTGACCCTTTACTCTCTGGGATGCCTCTGTTCCTCTTGCTGAACACTACACACACCAATCCTGCACCTGACCCAGGGGTTTAATATCGTGTGTAGGCATGTGACTTCATCTGACTGAGCACCTGAGAGGCCACCATCCCACCCAGCACCTGTTAGCTTGGTGCCTGAAATAAGAAAGTAGGGAAACAAACAGGAAAGAGATAAAACCCGGTTTTATCACAAGGTGACATTGGTGAGCCACATAGGCTGGAGCCTCAGAGACACGACACGGCAGAGCAGATATAAGTGCCAAGGGCAGTTTATCCATTTAGGTGGAAGTTGGGCACCTGGTTCTAAGCTCTGAGTGTCATCCAACCCAAAGTTCTGCTACTCTTCACACCCAAACTGTGTTCTCTAGCTGAGGCAGCTATCGATCCCTCAAACACAAGGCTCTCTTGCTGCTCATCAAAACCCACAACCTCCAAAGACAGGCTTAGGCTTAGGCTCTGTCAGCACTTCTGACACTCCCAATTGGAGTATAACAGACATGGCACAATACAAGATTGAACACAGGACCTTGGCTGAAAGGCTCCTGATCCTAACACAGCAAGCCTCTCCTCTCCTTATTCCACCTGCCTTCCATTTAAAACATGTTATACTCTCGAACTCAAGCCAAACCGCTGGCGCTCTCAGAGGAGGGCGACTTCCAGACTGCGTGGTCTCAAGCAGTGCCTTCTGCAGCTGCTTCTGCTCCTCCGTGTGCCTCATCTTCCTCCGCCACACACGGGCCAGAGACTCATACTCAGCAGCATGCAGGCTCCATTTGACCTCTGACACACTAATGGCCTCTGTCCTGTCCTCCACTGCAGTTCCAGGCCACTAGCAGATGTGACCATTTGGGTCAAATGCTAAGGACAGAGAATGTTGGCTCAGGACATAACAGGTTACAGGTTACAGGTGGATAACCTCAGCCAGGAGGGCAACATCTAGGAGTCTGGCTGAGAACAGTTCACACAGACAACGGAAGAATGATCTCATAGTGTGGACAGCAGGCTGTGTCTAGCCACCTGGCACCAGACCTTAACTAGCCTGTCTCTCCCCAACCCCCCTCCCCCAAAGAAACCTGCGTGCTTGAGACTAAGACCAGATCCTCAGAGCCAACTGACTATGCTCTATCCTGTAACAGAGTGAACCCCCACCTGATGAGACCCGAGTGCAGACCATCCAACTCTGGCACCACTGTGACTTCTGATGCCAGAGTTCAGGCCAGAGGAAGCAGGGGGCTCTGATCACATCCCATCTCCAAGGATCTGAAGGAACTGAGTGTGCTCTGAACCACCGAGAAGGCGTACCCTCACTTTGAATCATCTCTGGAGGCCAAGCACCAGCAGCTGAGGACAGCTCTTGTCACATCCAGCCACAGCAGCTTCTGAGCATGACTCACATCATGGGCAGGTTTTGGAAGAAGTCCTGCTTGCAGTTTTTTCAGTTTCTTCACAGTATGTGGCTTACCACTATCAACAGGGGAAATGTTGGTTTGTTACAAGCCTAGAATGACCACAGCTCCTCTAGCTACATTATCCAAAACCTATGCTCTTGGGTGCTGGTGTCCTCCTCTTCCCTGTCCCTTTGTTTGAGACAAAGTTAGAAACAGAAATAATGGGAAAAAAAGCTCCAAGAAGTACCTGGCCAGCCTTAGACTTCATTTAACTCCATCTGAATCAGAACTTGACAGTATTTGGCTCTGGTGACAGTCACTGCGTTTGTTTGGGCTTTATTTTGTTGGCTGGTTGATTTGTTGGTTGGTTGGTTTTAGACAGAGTCTCACTGTGTAAGTTTGGCTAGTTTTGAACTCATTAGGTTGAGGTCAACATGAGACCAGGTTAGCCTCAAACTCAGAGTTCAGCCATCCCATGCCTCTCCAATGCTGAGATTAAAGGTGTATACTACCACGTCCACCCATTTCTGCTGCTTAAAGCTGAGGCAGCTTGGGAGGAGTCCAGAGGATAGTGAGCAGAAATTCTCCCATCATTGGAGACTGGACCATGCAGAGAAGATCATCTGTGGGTCTTAAGTTCACCATAGAACCAGAACAACAAAGAAACTATGATGACATGATATTTTTATTTTCAGAATGCCCGATGGTGTGGTTTTATGACTTGGTTTCATATCATGCCTATCAAGTGTACAGGCCATTTTAAGAGCTAAGAGTCTAAGAAAACTGTGACCACAAGGCTAATGTAGAACAAACCCGAAAATAGCAGTTAAAACACTCCTGTGAGGCTAGAACACAACGCAGTTGACAGAGCACTTACCTAGCACATATAAATCCCTGGGTTCCTTTCCCAACACTGCATAAACAAGGGATAGTGGCATAAGCTTGTAATTCCAGCCCTTGGTAGCTGGAGGCAGTAGGGTCAGAAGTTCAAAGTCATCCTCAGCTATATAGCAAATTCAAGATCAACTTGGGATACAAGACTGGGGGGTGGGGAGCACAAGGGAGGTGATTTCTAGGACCTGCAATAATACAGGAAAAGGACACAGCCCTCCTGCTGCTTTATAAACAATGCAGTCTTTTCCTTCCACGAACAGAAGAAAACCAGGAAAAGAGGTCTATTGGGCAAAGTAAGGTTTGTCTCCACAGGAGCCCCAGCATGATAATGCCACTGGGAACAAGAAGAGGCAGAACCAGAAATCAAAGGTGCCATCTACAAGACTCAGTTGACTAAACCTCACTGTGTGAGTCACACTCTCAGGCAGGATGCTGTGAGTCATTAATCTTCAGACCCTGTGACTCCCACAAAGTCCCAAGCATCATTTGTGCCCACTGTGGTGAGTCCTAAGTAGTGCGCCATGACAATGCCTGCAGCTATATGGTGGAAGCTCCGAGATAGATGGCCCTGAAACTAAAATCATGGCTGTTGCAACCAAAGGCATGTTCATTTTTGGAAAGTTGTGCCATTAACCCATAGCTAAGAGCCATGGACAAAGGGTAGTCAAGCTTAGTAACTTCATTTTGATCAGAAATTCACAGAGGAAGAAAACAAGCCAAGCCAAACAACCAGAACTCCAACCTGCTCTGAACAGGACAGTATCAGTCAAGACAAGAGGCAGAGCCATGCTCCCAACAGTCTTTGGAGATCCACATTGCTGCAAAGGCACACACTGCCCAGTCCTCTAACTTCATAGCCACCTCCTGACAAGTCATCCCTGGACACACTTCCTCAATGCAAGCCCAAACGAGCTGTTACTGATGAGAGGCATGGAGCATCTCAGCCAACCAAGATGACTATGAACAACAGCCTACACAGAGAGAAGATGCCAGATTCTGTGTACAGATGCCAATACTCAGGAGTGGGGCAGGCATAAATATTCATCATATGTGTGCAGAGCCCCCCTACCCCTGCAACACACACGTGCACACACACAAGCACACTCCATGGATTCATAGCTTATTCATCAGCATTACCCTAAATACAAAGAACAAATTCATGTTAATAATAGCGAAGACCTTTAAAAATGCTCTGGAGGAAAATGCATACACATGCCCATGCACACATACTCCTGTATGCTGGCTGTACAACCATGACTCCAGGCCCCCTATTCTCAAGAGGAAAACTGTGTTAAGAAGTACAGCTAGAGTAAAGGAAAATAAAGCCATCACCTTGGCAGGTAAACAGACGTTACCAAGAATGACTATATTGAGTGAGGCAACTCAGACTCATACAGACAAAGGTTACATGTTCTCTTTCAGCAGAGCTTCTAGCTCCAAATTTTCTGATATGAGTACATAAATGTTCTGGAGTAACTTCAGAAACCAGGAAAGTACAGAAACCCATTGCCAGGATGGAGGTGGGAGCCATAGAGAGGGGATTATCAGGGTACAGGTGACCTGAGGAGGGATGGGAAAAAGGAGCAGCTTTACTTAGAAAGGAGGGAGAGAAATACAGGAGGAGGAGGGGGAACATAAAGTGACAAGGGTGAGCAAGGGTGTTTGAGAAATTTGTAAGGAAGGTACCTAAAACACCTAACACTTCCCCCTCTGTGTGTGTGTGTGTGTCTACATAAAATAGTATATTTAAATGAAGTTGTCCATCTGGACTGACAATGCTTCCCCCTAGAGCCAAAGATCACCTAACAAAACCCCCAGCAACAGGCCTTTTCCTCTCCAAACATTATAGGCTATTGCTACTGCACCCTAGAAGTGGAATGTAAGTCCTACTGCTGAAGACACTACACACATCAGACACAGGGACCAGGGACCCCTGAACTAGGACTGACCTGAAATGTCCCTCCTTGAGGACTAGTTAGTTCTCAGGGTACCATGAATGCTTCTAAAGGAAGGAGTCAACCAACAGTCCTACCCAGCTACACACGTGGGAGCCACAACTAGCATGGAACCCTAAAGATGCAGCGGTGGCATGCATTACCTTGGTAGTAACCAACAGCTCTTTAAATGGGCTTAGGACCTACTCAGCAAGAGAGAAATCATGCCTAGTGCTAGAAACCTAGCCAACTACCCAGAACTAGTGAAGTCATGGCTCCTGGAGAACCTGTTACTGTATAAACCATCATAATCCCTTACTACATCCTAAATACTCCTTGTACCCACAGCTAAGTGTAGTCACTGTCCTTTGCCAAGGAAACTTCTCTGTGCAACAGATGAAGACTATTATAGGAAACTACAACCAATCAAAATGCAGAGTAGCGGAGCTCAGTCCCAACGGATACATACATCTACAATGTAACTTCTGCCTAAGGCTCAAGAATCATTGCAGAAAAGAGAGCAGAAAGATTGTAAGCCAGGGCGATAGGGACTTTGCTGTGAAGCTGTCTTAGGAATGTCCTAGGCATGTCAGAAGCTACACCCATAAAGTCTCACCAACAGAACTGCCTGTGCCTGAGCTGAACAAGAACAATAGACAAGCTGGAGTGGATGGGGTGGGGCACAGAACCTCAACCTACACAAAGAACTATGGGCAAATGAGGAATGCTGAGAGCAGGAGAAATAGTCCTCCCCAGGAAGAGCACACCAACTAGTTATTCAATACCTGAAAACAAACACACAGGTAACAAAATACAGACTAAGCAGGTTGTATTTACGTGTTTATGAATATACACAATAACAATGAACGGAAGAGACCACAAATTTGAAAGAGAATAATGAGGGGTAGATGTAAGGGTTTGGAAGGAATGAAAGGGAAAGGAGAAATAATGTAACTATATTATAATCTCAAAATGAAGATAATTTTGAAGAAGTTCGTCTAGAAACATCAGACAGAGAAAAGCGCAGCAAGGAACGGAGACAGGCAGGGACTACCATCAGCCTCAGGCTTTTTACCTAGCCCCTAATCCTCCATCCAGCAAAGGACAAACACCTTTGATGGAAAGCTGGATAGCCTGGTTTTCCAAACAACAGCAGAAGATCAGGTTCCCTAATTCAAGGAATATATGTCCAAGAGAAGCATCCTCTATGCACCATGGCTAGAGGTGCTGTGTTAAAAGTCTGTGGGGAATACAGCACTCTGCAATTCCCACAACCACCATCATGCTCAGGAATTCAGATGCATGCTTGGCCACAGGCCCAGGTCTGAATTCAGCATCTCTGTTCTGCTTTTGCTAGTTCCTCTCACCATGGGTGTCTTAGTTAAAGTTTCTACTGCTGTGAAGAGACACCATGACCATGACAACTCTTATAAAGGAAAACATGTAATAGGGTCTGGCTTATAGTTTCAGAGGTTTAGTCTATTATCATCATGGTGAAAAGCATAGTGGTGTGCAGACAGACACCACTACAGAGATATGTGCTGGAGAGATAGCTTAGAGTTTTACATCTGAATCAACTGGCAACAAGAAGAGAGAAACACTGGGCCTGGCTTAAGCCTCAAAGTCCACTATCTGTGACACACTTCCTCCAACAAGGCCACACCTCCTAATAGTGCTGCTCCTTGAGTCTATGGGAGCCACTTTCATTCAAACCACAATGAGTGTTACCAAGTTCCTGTCAAATGAAGCTCATGACTACACTGAACTCCTATAGCTATCATAAGGCTCATGCCTTGGAGAGATATAAACAATGACTAGTGCAAATGATGGCTCTCAATCTCTCCCCGTGACTCTCCTCTGGAGGAGGGACAGACACATGAAGAGACAGTCACCCACCTTCAGGAAAGTCTGAAAGAAACACCTGTCAGGACTAGGGTGGGCACTAGTATCCAGCAGCAAAACAAAGCCCTGCCAAATATATCCTTGCCAGGGCTCCTGTTGCCTGCCTGAGTATCTAGCACTGGCCAGCACTTCTTTTTTTTT